>NW_021822400.1:0-28716 GCF_901001165.1 Salmo trutta | reverse complement strand
TGTTTTTGGATCTCCCTACAACACACTAACATGGCCTCAGTGACTGTATGTTTGGATCTCTCAACAACACACTAACATGGCCTCTGTGACTGATTTTGGTTCTCTCTACAACACACTAATATGGCCTCTGACTGTGTTTGGATCTCTCCACAACACACTAACATGGCCTCTGACTGTGTTTGGATCTCTCTACAGCACACTACCATGGCCTCTGTGACTGTATGTTTGGATCTCTCTACAACACACTAACATGGCCTCTGTGACTGTGTGTTTGGATCTCTACATCAAACTAACATGGCCTCTGTGACTGTGTTTGGATCAACACACTAACATGGCCTCTGTGACTGTGTGTTTGGATCTCTCTACAACACACTAACATGGCCTCTGTTGACTGGGTGTTTGGATCTCTCTACAGCACACTAACATGGCCTCTGTGACTGGGTGTTTGGATCACTCTACAAAACACTAACATGGCCTCTGTGACTGTGTGTTTGGATCAACACACTAACATGGCCGCTGTGACTGTGTATTTGGATCTCTCTACAAAACACTAACATGGCCTCTGTGACTGTGTATTTGGATCTCTCTGCAAAACACTAACATCACCTCTGTGACTGTGTTTGGATCTCTCTACAACACACTAACATGGCCTCTGTGACTGTGTGTTTGGATCTCTCTACAACACACGACCATGGCCTCTGTGACTGTATGTTTGGATCTCTCAACAACACACTAACATGGCCTCTGACTGTATGTTTGGATCTCTCTACAACACAGCAACATGGCCTCTGAGACTGTGTTTGGATCTCTCTACAAGAAACTAACATGGCCTCTGTGACCGTGTGTTTGGATCAACACACTAACATGGCCTCTGTGACTGTGTTTTTGGATCTCTCTACAACACACTAACATGGCCTCTGTTGACTGGGTGTTTGGATCTCTCTACAGCACACTAACATGGCCTCTGTGACTGTGTGTTTGGATCTCTCAACAACACACTAACATGGCCTCTGTGACTGATTTTGGTTCTCTCTACAACACACTAATATGGCCTCTGACTGTGTTTGGATCTCTCCACAACACACTAACATGGCCTCTGACTGTGTTTGGATCTCTCTACAGCACACTAACATGGCCTCTGTGACTGTGTGTTTGGATCTCTCTACAACACACTAACATGGCCTCTGTGACTGAGTGTTTGGATCTCTCTACAACAAACTAACATGGCCTCTGTGACTGTGTGTTTGGATCAACACACTAACATGGCCTCTGTGACTGTGTGTTTGGATCTCTCTACAAAACACTAACATCACCTCTGTGACTGTGTTTGGATCTCTCTACAACACACTAACATGGCCTCTGTGACTGTGTTTGGATCTCTCTACAACACACTAACATGGCCTCTGTGACTGTGTGTTTGGATCTCTCTACAACACACTAACATGACTGGGTGTTTGGATCTCTCTACAACACACGAACATGGCCTCTGTGACTGTATATTTGGATCTCTCAACAACACACTAACATGGCCTCTGTGACTGTGTTTGAATCTCTCTACAACACACTAACATGGCCTCTGTGACTGTTTTGATCTCTCTACAACAAACTAACATGGCCTCTGTGACTGTGTTTGGATCTCTCTACAACACACTAACATGGCCTCTGTGACTGATTTTGGTTCTCTCTACAACACACTAACATGGCCTCTGTGACTGTGTGTTTGGATCTCTCTACAACACACTAACATGACTGGGTGTTTGGATCTCTCTACAACACACGAACATGGCCTCTGTGACTGTATATTTGGATCTCTCAACAACACACTAACATGGCCTCTGTGACTGTGTTTGGATCTCTCTACAACACACTAACATGGCCTCTGTGACTGTTTTGATCTCTCTACAACAAACTAACATGGCCTCTGTGACTGTGTTTGGATCTCTCTACAACACACTAACATGGCCTCTGTGACTGATTTTGGTTCTCTCTACAACACACTAACATGGCCTCTGTGACTGGGTGTTTAGATCTCTCTACAACACACTAACATGGCCTGTGTGACTGGCTGTTTGGATCTTTCTACAACACACTAACATTGCCTCTGTGACTGTATGTTTGGATCTCTCTACAACACACTAACATGTCCTCTGTGACTCTGTTTGGATCAACACACTAACATGGCCTCTGCCTGTATGTTTGGATCTCTCTACAACACACTAACATGGCCTCTGTGACTGTGTGTTTGGATCTCTCTACAACAAACTAACATGGCCTCTGTGACTGTGTTTGGATCAACACACTAACATGGCATCTGTGACTGTATGTTTGGATCTCTCTACAACACACTAACATGGCCTCTGTGACTCTGTTTGGATCAACACACTAACATGGCCTCTGTCTGTGTGTTTGGATCTCTCTACAACACACTAACATGGCCTCTGTGACTGTGTGTTTGGATCTCTCTACAACAAACTAACATGGCCTCTGTGACTGTGTTTGGATCAACACACTAACATGGCCTCTGTGACTGTGTGTTTGGATCTCTCTACAACACACTAACATGGCATCTGTGACTGTGTTTGGATCTACCTACAACACACTAACATGGCCTCTGTGACTGTGTGTTTGGATCTCCCTACAACACACTAACATGGCCTCTGTGACTATGTGTTTGGATCTCTCTACAACAAACTATAATGGCCTCTGTGACTGTGTTTGGATCTCTCTACAACACACTAACATGGCCTCTGACTGTGTTTGGATCTCTCCACAACACATTAACATGTCCTCTGTGACTGTGTGTTTGGATCTCTCTACAACAAACTAACATGGCCTCTGTGACTGTGTGTTTGGATCTCTCTACAACACACTAACATGGCCTCTGTGACTGTGTGTTGGGATCTCTCTACAACACACTAACATGGCCTCTGTGACTGTGTGTTTGGATCTCTCTACAACAAACTAACATGGCCTCTGTGACTGTGTGTTTGGATCTACCTACAACACACTAACATGGCCTCTGTGACTATGTGTTTGGATCTCTCTACAACACACTAACATGGCCTCTGTGACTGTATGTTTGGTTCTCTCTACAACACACTAACATGGCCTCTGTTGACTGGGTGTTTAGATCTCTCTACAGCACACTAACATGGCCTCTGTGACTGGGTGTTTGGATCTCTCTACAAAACACTAACATGGCCTCTGTGACTGTGTGTTTGGATCAACACACTAACATGGCCTCTGTGACTGTGTATTTGGATCTCTCTACAAAACACTAACATGGCCTCTGTGACTGTGTATTTGGATCTCTCTACAACACACTAACATGGCCTCTGTGACTGTGTGTTTGGATCTCTCTACAACACACGACCATGGCCTCTGTGACTGTATGTTTGGATCTCTCTACAACACAGCAACATGGCCTCTGAGACTGTGTTTGGATCTCTCTACAAGAAACTAACATGGCCTCTGTGACCGTGTGTTTGGATCAACACACTAACATGGCCTCTGTGACTGTGTTTTTGGATCTCTCTACAACACACTAACATGGCCTCTGACTGGGTGTTTGGATCTCTCTACAGCACACTAACATGGCCTCTGTGACTGTGTGTTTGGATCTCTCTACAACACACTAACATGGCCTCTGTGACTGTGTGTTTGGATCTCTCTACAACACACGACCATGGCCTCTGTGACTGTATGTTTGGATCTCTCAACAACACACTAACATGGCCTCTGACTGTATGTTTGGATCTCTCTACAACACAGCAACATGGCCTCTGAGACTGTGTTTGGATCTCTCTACAAGAAACTAACATGGCATCTGTGACCGTGTGTTTGGATCAACACACTAACATGGCCTCTGTGACTGTGTTTTTGGATTTCTCTACAACACACTAACATGGCCTCTGTTGACTGGGTGTTTGGATCTCTCTACAGCACACTAACATGGCCTCTGTGACTGTGTGTTTGGATCTCTCTACAACACACTAACATGGCCTCTGTGACTGTGTGTTTGGATCAACACACTAACATGGCCTCTATGACTGTGTTTCGATCTCTCTACAACACACTAACATGGCCTCTGTGACTGTGTGTTTGGATCTCTCTACAACACACTAACATGACTGGGTGTTTGGATCTCTCTACAACACACGAACATGGCCTCTGTGACTGTATATTTGGATCTCTCAACAACACACTAACATGGCCTCTGTGACTGTGTTTGGATCTCTCTACAACACACTAACATGGCCTCTGTGACTGTTTTGATCTCTCTACAACAAACTAACATGGCCTCTGTGACTGTGTTTGGATCTCTCTACAACACACTAACATGGCCTCTGTGACTGTGTGTTTGGATCTCTCTACAACACACTAACATGACTGTGTGTATGGATCTCTCTACAACAAACTAACATGGCCTCTGTGACTGTGTGTTTGGATCTACCTACAACACACTAACATGGCCTCTGTGACTGTGTGTTTGGATCTCTCTTCAACACACTAACATGTTATCTGTGACTGTGTTTGGATCTACCTACAACACACTAACATGACTGTGTGTATGGATCTCTTTACAACACACTAACATGGCCTCTGTGACTGTATGTTTGGTTCTCTCTACAACACACTAACATGTCTTCTGTGACTGTGTGTTTGGATCTCTACATCAAACTAACATGGCCTCTGTGACTGTGTTTGGATCAACACACTAACATGGCCTCTGTGACTGTGTTTTTGGATCTCCCTACAACACACTAACATGGCCTCTTTGACTGTATGTTTGGATCTCTCAACAACACACTAACATGGCCTCTGTGACTGATTTTGGTTCTCTCTACAACACACTAACATGGCCTCTGTCACTGTGTGTTTAGATCTCTCTACAACACACTAACATGGCCTGTGTGACTGGCTGTTTGGATCTTTCTACAACACACTAACATTGCCTCTGTGACTGTATGTTTGGATCTCTCTACAACACACTAACATGGCCTCTGTGACTCTGTTTGGATCAACACACTAACATGGCCTCTGACTGTATGTTTGGATCTCTCTACAACACACTAACATGGCATCTGTGACTGTGTTTGGATCTACCTACAACACACTAACATGGCCTCTGTGACTGTGTGTTTGGATCTCTCTACAACACACTAACATGGCCTCTGTGACTGTTTTGATCTCTCTACAACAAACTAACATGGCCTCTGTGTCTGTGTTTGGATCTCTCTACAACACACTAACATGGCCTCTGTGACTGTGTTTGGATCTCTCTACAACACACTAACATGGCCTCTGACTGTGTTTGGATCTCTCCACAACACATTAACATGTCCTCTGTGACTGTGTGTTTGGATCTCTCTACAACAAACTAACATGGCCTCTGTGACTGTGTGTTTGGATCTCTCTACAACACACTAACATGGCCTCTGTGACTGTTTTGATCTCTCTACAACAAACTAACATGGCCTCTGTGACTGTGTTTGGATCTCTCTACAACACACTAACATGGCCTCTGTGACTGTGTTTGGATCTCTCTACAACACACTAAAATGGCCTCTGACTGTGTTTGGATCTCTCCACAACACATTAACATGTCCTCTGTGACTGTGTGTTTGGATCTCTCTACAACAAACTAACATGGCCTCTGTGACTGTGTGTTTGGATCTCTCTACAACACACTAACATGGCCTCTGTGACTGTGTGTTTGGATCTCTCTACAACACACTAACATGGCCTCTGTGACTGTGTGTTTGGATCTCTCTACAACAAACTAACATGGCCTCTGTGACTGTGTGTTTGGATCTACCTACAACACACTAACATGGCCTCTGTGACTGTGTGTTTGGATCTCTCTACAACACACTAACATGTTATCTGTGACTGTGTTTGGATCTACCTACAACACACTAACATGGCCTCTGTGACTGTGTGTTTGGATCTCTCTACAACACACTAACATGGCCTCTGTGACTGTATGTTTGGTTCTCTCTACAACACACTAACATGGCCTCTGTGACTGTATGTTTGGTTCTCTCTACAACACACTAACATGTCTTCTGTGACTGTGTGTTTGGATCTCTACATCAAACTAACATGGCCTCTGTGACTGTGTTTGGATCAACACACTAACATGGCCTCTGTGACTGTGTGTTTGGATCTCTCTACAACACACTAACATGGCCTCTGTTGACTGGGTGTTTGGATCTCTCTACAGCACACTAACATGGCCTCTGTGACTGGGTGTTTGGATCTCTCTACAACACACTAACATGGCCTCTGTGACTCTGTTTGGATCAACACACTAACATGGCCTCTGACTGTATGTTTGGATCTCTCTACAACACAGTAACATGGCCTCTGTGACTGTGTTTGGATCTCTCTACAACAAACTAACATGGCCTCTGTGACTGTGTGTTTGGATCAACACACTAACATGGCCTCTGTGACTGTGTGTTTGGATCTCTCTACAACAAACTAACATGGCCTCTGTGACTGTGTTTGGATCAACACACTAACATGGCCTCTGTGACTGTGTGTTTGGATCGCTCTACAACACACTAACATGGCATCTGTGACTGTGTTTGGATCTACCTACAACACACTAACATGGCCTCTGTGACTGTGTGTTTGGATCTCTCTACAACACACTAACATGGCCTCTGTGACTGTTTTGATCTCTCTACAACAAACTAACATGGCCTCTGTGACTGTGTTTGGATCTCTCTACAACACACTACCATGGCCTCTGTGACTGTGTTTGGATCTCTCTACAACACACTAACATGGCCTCTGACTGTGTTTGGATCTCTCCACAACACATTAACATGTCCTCTGTGACTGTGTGTTTGGATCTCTCTACAACAAACTAACATGGCCTCTGTGACTGTGTGTTTGGATCTCTCTACAACACACTAACATGGCCTCTGTGACTGTTTTGATCTCTCTACAACAAACTAACATGGCCTCTGTGACTGTGTTTGGATCTCTCTACAACACACTAACATGGCCTCTGTGACTGTGTTTGGATCTCTCTACAACACACTAACATGGCCTCTGACTGTGTTTGGATCTCTCCACAACACATTAACATGTCCTCTGTGACTGTGTGTTTGGATCTCTCTACAACAAACTAACATGGCCTCTGTGACTGTGTGTTTGGATCTCTCTACAACACACTAACATGGCCTCTGTGACTGTGTGTTTGGATCTCTCTACAACACACTAACATGGCCTCTGTGACTGTGTGTTTGGATCTCTCTACAACAAACTAACATGGCCTCTGTGACTGTGTGTTTGGATCTACCTACAACACACTAACATGGCCTCTGTGACTGTGTGTTTGGATCTCTCTACAACACACTAACATGTTATCTGTGACTGTGTTTGGATCTACCTACAACACACTAACATGGCCTCTGTGACTGTGTGTTTGGATCTCTCTACAACACACTAACATGGCCTCTGTGACTGTGTGTTGGGATCTCTCTACAACACACTAACATGGCCTCTGTAACTGTGTGTTTGGATCTCTCTACAAAACACTAACATGGCCTATGTGACTGTGTTTGGATCTCTCTACAACACACTAACATGGCCTCTGTGACTGTGTGTTTGGATCTCTCTACAACACACAAACATGGCCTCTGTGAATGTATGTTTGGATCTCTCAACAACACACTAACATGGCCTCTGTGACTGATTTTGGTTCTCTCTACAACACACTAACATTGCCTCTGTGACTGGGTGTTTAGATCTCTCTACAACACACTAACATGGCCTCTGTGACTGTGTGTTTGGATCTACCTACAACACACTAACATGGCCTCTGTGACTGTGTGTTTGGATCTCTCTACAACACACTAACATGTTATCTGTGACTGTGTTTGCATCTACCTACAACACACTAACATGGCCTCTGTGACTGTGTGGTTGGATCTCTCTACAACACACTAACATGGCCTCTGTGACTGTATGTTTGGTTCTCTCTACAACACACTAACATGTTTTCTGTGACTGTGTGTTTGGATCTCTACATCAAACTAACATGGCCTCTGTGACTGTGTTTGTATCAACACACTAACATGGCCTCTGTGACTGTGTTTGGATCTCTCTACAACACACTAACATGGCCTCTGTGACTGTGTGTTTGGATCTCTCTACAACACACAAACATGGCCTCTGTGACTGTGTTTGTATCAACACACTAACATGGCCTCTGTGACTGTGTTTGGATCTCTCAACAACACACTAACATGGCCTCTGTGACTGATTTTGGTTCTCTCTACAACACACTAACATGGCCTCTGTGACTGGGTGTTTAGATATCTCTACAACACACTAACATGGCCTCTGTTACTGTGTTTGGATCTCTCTACAACAAACTAACATGGCCTCTGTGACTGTGTGTTTGGATCAACACACTAACATGTCCTCTGACTGTATGTTTGGATCTCTCTACAACACAGTAACATGGCCTCTGTGACTGTGTTTGGATCTCTCTACAACAAACTAACATGGCCTCTGTGACTGTGTGTTTGGATCAACACACTAACATGGCCTCTGTGACTGTGTGTTTGGATCTCTCTACAACAAACTAACATGGCCTCTGTGACTGTGTTTGGATCAACACACTAACATGGCCTCTGTGAATGTGTGTTTGGATCTCTCTACAACACACTAACATGGCCTCTGTGACTGTGTGTTTGGATCTCTCTACAACAAACTAACATGGCCTCTGTGACTGTGTGTTTGGATCAACACACTAACATGGCCTCTGTGACTGTGCTTGGATCTCTCTACAACGCACTATTATGACTGTGTGTTTGGTACTCAACACACTAACATGGCCTCTGTGACTGTGTGTTTGGATCTCTCTATAACACACTAACATGTCCTCTGTGACTGTGTGTTTGGATCTCTCTACAACACACTAACATGTCCTCTGTGACTGTGTGTTTGGATCTCACTACATCAAACTAACAGGGCCTCTGTGACTGTGTGTTTGGATCTCTCTACAACGCACTATTATGACTGTGTGTGGTTCTCTCTACAACACACTAACATGGCCTCTGTGACTGTGTTTTGATCTCTCTACATCAAACTAACATGGCCTCTGACTGTGTTTGGATCTCTCCACAACACATTAACATGTCCTCTGTGACTGTGTTTGGATCTCTCTACAACAAACTAACATGGCCTCTGTGACTGTGTGTTTGGATCAACACAATATCATGGCCTCTGTGACTGTGTATGGATCTCTCTACAACACACTAACATGGCCTCTGTGACTGTTTGGATCTCTCTACAACACACTAACATGGCCTCACACACTAA
Organism: Salmo trutta; assembly: GCF_901001165.1. Lineage (NCBI taxonomy): Eukaryota > Metazoa > Chordata > Actinopteri > Salmoniformes > Salmonidae > Salmo > Salmo trutta. Next base: position 19,371 of record NW_021822400.1, on the reverse strand, counting down.
CATGGCCTCTGTGACTGTGTGTTTTGATCTCTCTACAACACACTAACATGACTGGGTGTTTGGATCTCTCTACAACACACTAACATGGCCTCTGTGACTGTGTGTTTGGATCTGTCTACAACACACTAACATGGCCTCTGTGACTGTGTTTGGATCTCTCTACAACAAACAAACATGGCCTCTGACTGTATGTTTGGATCTCTCTACAACACACTAACATGGCCTCTGTTTACTGGGTGTTTGGATCTCTCTACAACACACTAACATGGCCTCTGTGACTGTGTTTGGAAATCTCCACAACACACTAACATGGCCTCTGTGACTGTGTGTTTGGATCTCTCTACAACACACTAACATGGCCTCTGTGACTGTATGTTTGGTTCTCTCTACAACACACTAACATGTCTTCTTTGACTGTGTGTTTGGATCTCTACATCAAACTAACATGGCCTCTGTGACTGTGTTTTTGGATCTCTCTACAACACACTAACATGGCCTCTGTGACTGTGTGTTTGGATCAACACACTAACATGGCCTCTGACTGTGTGTTTGGATCTCTCTACAACACACTAACATGACTGGGTGTTTGGATCTCTCTACAACAGACGAACATGGCCTCTGACTGTATATTTGGATCTCTCAACAACACACTAACATGGCCTCTTTGACTGTGTTTGGATCTCTCAACAACACACTAACATGGCCTCTGTGACTGTGTTTGGATCTCTCTACAACACACTAACATGGCCTCTGTGACTGTTTTGATCTCTCTACAACAAACTAACATGGCCTCTGTGACTGTGTTTGGATCTCTCTACAACACACTAACATGGCCTCTGTGACTGTGTGTTTGGATCTCTCTACAACAAACTAACATCGCCTCTGTGACTGTGTGTTTGGATCTCTCTACAACACACTAACATGGCCTCTGTGACTGTGTGTTGGGATCTCTCTACAACACACTAACATGGCCTCTGTGACTGTGTGTTTGGATCTCTCTACAACAAACTAACATGGCCTCTGTGACTGTGTGTTTGGATCTACCTACAACACACTAACATGGCCTTTGTGACTGTGTGTTTGGATCTCTCTACAACGCACTAACATGACTGTGTTTGGATCTCTCTACAACACACTAACATGGCCTCTGTGACTGTTTTGTTTGGATCTCTCTACATCACACTAACATGGCCTCTGTGAATATGTGTTTGGATCTCTCTACAACACACTAACATGGCCTCTGTTGACTGGGTGTTTGGATCTCTCTACAGCACACTAACATGGCCTCTGTTACTGGGTGTTTGGATCTCTCTACAAACCACTGACATGTCCTCTGTGATTGGGTGTTTGGATCTCTCTACAACACACTAACATGTCCTCTTTGACTGTGTGTTTGGATCAACACACTAACATGGCCTCTGTGACTGTGTGTTTGGATCTCTCTACAACACACTAACATGTCCTCTGTGACTGTGTTTGGATTGCTCTACAACACACTAACATTGCCTCTGCGACTGTGTGTGTGGATCTCTCTACAACACACTAACATGGCCTCTGTGACTGTGTGTTTGGATCTCTCTACAACACACTAACATGACTGTGTGTTCTGCTTGTTGACTGTGAACGCCAGATTGATGTTCAATAGATACAGTGCTATGTGGTGTTAGTGGGAGGTGTGGGAGGGGGAGGAGGAGGGGGATGTGGTAGGGGGAGGAGGAGGGGGATGAGGGAGAGGGAGAGGGAGGGGAGGAGGTGGAGGAGGAGGAGAGGGAGTGGGAGGAGGCGAGGGAAGAGGAGGAGAGGGAGAGGGAGGAGGAGGAGGAGGAGGATGAGGAGGATGAGAGAGGGGGAGAGAAAGGAACACATACAGTGACAAAGTTCACACAGACACAGCGACAGCCGACTACGGTGTCATTCCCATAATGCCTTTCCCTTTGCTCTCTGAACCATCTGACTGTTAGACTTCTACACCAAGAACAGTATAGATAGAGAGATGGAAGAATAGACAGAGAGTTTAAGACACTGTACAGAAAGGCAGAGAAAAGTGTAGACAGAGGGGGAGAGAAGAAGAGGGAGAACGACACCAAAAAGGGAGCCTGTGAAATGAACCTTTTCTTGGTGCCTTCCTTTCTTTGTGTCCCTGGAGGAAGTTCCTGTAAACACAGAGATCATATGGGCCAGATCTCAGAAAGAGAGAGAGAGAGAGAGATTTATTTAGCCTTTTGTAACTATTTGCACATCGGTACAACACTCTATATAGACATAATATGACATTTGACATTTCTATTCCTTTCTGTTCCTTTGGAACTTTTGTGAGTGTAATGTTTACTGTTCATATTTATGGCAATGTAAACATATGTCTCCCTCGCCAATAAAGCCCTTTGAATTGTATTAAGAGAGACCGGAAAGGAGGGAGGGCGTAAAGGAGGGAGATCTGTGTTCAGCTTTTTGATAAACTCAGCGTTACTGTGATGAGAGAACAAAATACCTTATTCTCCTTCTGTTACTGTGAAGGGGGAGAGCAAAATACCCTATTCTCCTGTTACTGTGAAGGGGGAGAGCAAAATACCTTTTTCTCCTGTCTTTCTCTCTTTTCTCCTTCCTCTTTCTCTCCTTCCACCTCTTTTCTCCTCCCTCATCTTTTCTTCTCCGTCATCTTTTCTCCTCCCTCATCTCTTTTCTCCTCACCCTCCTCTCTTTTCTCCTCACCCTCCTCTCTTTACTCCTCCCTCAACTTATTTCTCCCTCATCTTTTCTCCTCCCTCATCTTCCTCCTCCCTCATCTCTTTCTCTCCTCTCTTTACAGTCAGTCGCTGCTGCCCAATGAAGAGGCTGTGATACCTCAGACAAACTGTGTCCGTGTATTAGAGGTCTCAGCTAAGACCACATAGACCCCTTTTTGTAACACAGCTCATACAAAACCACACAACCCGTAACTCTATATCTGATATCTTTAATCTCATTTTATATTTTTTAGGCACCTCTTCCCGACACATTCTCTGTGGATCTTTTGACTAGCTCCGATGCTCTCCTCGGCGATTCATACCCTTACAGTTTTTCTTCAACAAACTGAGCAGATGATCAGACATGTTAGATGTCCTCCCCATCATTCTGTTGTCCTGATGGTATATGACGCGTTCTAATGTTACATGACAGACTGTGATGGTAGGCATTTTGTCTGCGCAGAACATTGGGAGGGGTTAGAGGCTGACAAGGGGCTGACATGCCAAAGCAATTTAATGCAACCTAACCTGGTCTAAAGTATTGCACTATATATGTAATAGGGTTCCATTTGGGATGCACTATATATATATATATATATATATATATATATGTAGTGGCTTCCTTTCCTCTTTACCATAGCCACTGCCCAAGCCTGAAGCGGGGTTGTTTGGTACGCATACAGTCCACACTCAAGGTTTCCAAAAAGCCAAACATTCAATGTGATCCAGGGATATGGTGCAACAAAAATGTTTATTCTTCTTATATCTAACAGGAAAATGAATATCCAATCAACTTAAAACATAGGTTACTTGATATGGAAAATACACAATATGACCTGTCTGTATGTATGTCTGTCTGTATGTCTGTATGGTCAAAAAACTATACCGCTCCCGCGTCTAGCAAGGACTCCTCCCCCCAAAGGCCCAACTTCCTGCTTTTGTCCTAACACACTTACTGCAGTACAATGAATGGGCAAGAGGGGGGGGACAAAACTAAGTTACACTAACAACAAATGAATACATCTCAATCAGGTAAATATAAATCATAAAGGTACGTACCTAATATTTCATCATATACATTCATATTTACACAAATATACATGGAGCTCTGAATGTTCTGTCTTTTATACAAATATGTCCAAATCGGCTCTAACATACCGGCCCCTAATTGTTAACTGCACTGAGTGGACAACAATTACTTAATATTCAAACGTAGAGCCAATACACAAAACATTCTATACCAGAGCACTATTACAGTTCATAGCTATATACAAATTTACAAGGTGCCATATAGGAAAATAGTCCGTAGATCTCAGTCTGAGTTGAAGTGTTCAGGTGTTCAACTTCCAAAAATGTCAAGAGTATGACGTCCAAAAAATGTATGACTACGACATCAAAGAATGTAAGAGTACAACATCAACGAATCAGAGGTGCACGTGATTCAAAGATGGAGCACTGTGTATGTGTGTGTGTGTGTGTCTCTCACTCCGCCGCCTCCAGGAGCAGACAGAGTTTATTGATAGGTCTCTGTAAGATATTGGTCTTGGTCTTAACCATGACGCTCCGGACAAGACCTTTGGCCCCTGGCAAAGCCTCCACCACACGCCCCATTAGCCAAGAGTTCCTAGGGGCGATGTCGTCGACGATGACCACAAGGTCACCAGGACTGAAGATTCTCTTAGTTTTGTTCCACTTGTTCCGCTCCTGCATAAGTGGAAGATACTCCCTGATCCATCTCTTCCAGAAGAGGTCAGTAATATATTGTACTTGCTTCCATCTCCTTCGTGAGTATAGGTCGCTTCTCTGGAATAGTCCTGGTGGCAGGACTGGCTTTGCTTTCAGATGAAGCAGATGGTTCGGAGTCAGGGGTTCTAGATCATTAGGGTCATTTGTTACAGTTGTGATTGGTCTGTCGTTCATGATTGCCTCAACTTCACACAAGGCTGTCTGCAAAGCCTCATCATCCAGTACTTGCTCTTTAAGGACTGAATAGAGGATCTTTTTCACCAGTTGGATCAACCTCTCCCATACCCCCCATGGTGGGCTCCAGAGGGAGGATTGAATGACCATGTCACTCCTTCCTTCAGTAATTCATTTTGAATCTTGTTGTGATCCAGCTCTTTCAGAGCTTCTCCTAGCTCTCTGTGTGTTCCAACAAAGTTGGTGCCATTGTCTGTTCTGATACTTGTGACTGGGCCCCTTCGACAGATGAACCTGAGCAGGGCATTGATGCAGGAATCAGTATCCAGATAACTAGCAACTTCTAGATGGACAGCTCGACTCACAAGGCAAGTAAAGATCACACCATACCGCTTCACATGAACGCGGCCTCGCTTCACCTCTATGGGGACGAAGTAATCTATGCCCACATGGGTGAAAGGCGGCAAATCAGGTGACACCCGATCTTGTGGAAGGTCGGCCATCTTCTGTTCTCCAGCTCTAGCTTGCATCCGCCTGCAGAAGACACAGCTCTTAAGGATCTTCCTTGCTAAGGAGTTGGCACAGGGTATCCAATATCGCTGGCGAAGTCTAGAAAGCATGTGACCTCTCCCAGAGTGGCCAACCTGCTCATGGATGTGGAGTAAGATCAGTCTGGAGATGTAGGAGTCTTTGGGTAGGATCATAGGATTCTTTAGTTCCGTAGGCATAGCAGCTTTGCTTAACCTTCCTCCCACTCTCAGAATGCCATTGTCAACAATTGGATCAAGCTTACAGATTGAGCCATTTCTCTTGGCACATTGTTTTCCTTTCACAACTAGTGCAATTTCTTGTTTAAAGTGCTGTTGTTGCTCAAATCGAATGATGGCCTTTTCTGCTTCATCTAGGTCATCCACAGACAGACTTTCTTTTCCAGATGTCAGTTTGAACTTGTCAATTTGTTCCTTCAGTGAGTTTGTCAGACTCTGATCTGAACCTGGATCAGTTTGTGTGAGAACTTTCCTTTTCTGGCTTAACTGTAGAAGAAGTCTCTTCAGTTTCAGCATCCAGGCAACTGCTTTCTTCAAGCTGTTCCATGTTGAATAGTACTCAATCAGTTTGCTGGTCGAACTTTTTTCTTCCACACATGTACTGTTTACGATGACGTCTTTTCTCACCTCTGGATCATCTGAAGGGATGGGGCCAAGCTCCTCGGGGACTTTTGGCCATTGTGTTTCTGTTTTCTCCAGGAATTCTGGTCCTTTGCGCCATCTCTTTGAGTTCAGGAAAATTTCAACATGTAATCCTCTTGAAGCATCATCGGCTGGGTTGTGTTTGGAGTTCAAATACCTCCACTGTTTTGCTTTCGATAGGTCACGGATCATAGCAACCCTATTAGCCACAAAGGTATGGAATCTCTTGGTATCGTTGCGGATGTATTTTAGCACAGACTGGCTGTCTGTCCAGAAAGTTGACTCCTCAAGTTCAATTTGGAGCTCCAACCTTAACATCCTGTCCACTCTCACTGCCAATGTTGCTGCAGCAAGTTCCAGTCTGGGGATCGTCATCTGCTTGAGTGGAGTGACCTTTGATTTCCCCAGTATGAATGCAATGTGGACCTTTCCCTTACCGTTTGTGAACCTAAGGTAGCTTGCCGTGCCATAACCTTGCTCACTTGCGTCACCGAAGTGATGCAGCTGTGCGGTCTTGACTTGACCAAAGTTCTCAGGCATCGTACACCTGTCTATCTGGAATCTGGAAAGCTGGTCTAGCTCTGAGAGCCATCTCTTCCATGAAATAGAGTGTTCTTCGGGGATGACTTCGTCCCATCCACACTTTAGCTTGCAGAGCACTTGAAGAATTTGCTTTGCCTTTAATACGAATGGGGCGAGGAAACCTAATGGATCATAAACAGAGCTGACAGTAGAGAGAATACCTCTTCTTGTAAGGGGTCTGTTCTTGAGAATGACTCGGAAGGTAAACGCATCTCTTTCAATGTTCCATCGGATTCCAAGTGCTCTTTCAACAGGCAGCTTTTCTCTGTCCAGGTCCAGTTCTTTTATCTGCTTGGCTTTGTGTTCATCAGGGATAGAAGCCAGCACAGCACGGCTGTTGCCGACCCACTTGGTCAATTTGAACCCACCCTGAGAGCACACATCCATGAGGTTTTTTGTGAGAGCTATGGCTTGTTCTTCTGTGGCCACTGACTTGAGGCAGTCATCAAAGTAGAAGTTGGACTTGACTGTTTGAATCACCTCTTCATCGTACCTCTCACAGTTGTCTTCTGCAGTCTTTCGTAGTGCAAAATTTGCACAACTTGGAGAGGATATAGCACTGAAAAGATGTACTGTCATTCTGTACTCCTCCAATCTTTTGTTAGTGTCACCATCCGGCCACCATAGGAATCGCAGGAAGTCTAAGTCATCTTCATGGACACGTACTTGATGGAACATTCCTTCGATGTCTGCCATAATGGCAATGTGCTCTTGCCGAAATCTTAGCAAGACTCCTATAAGCATGTTTGCCAGGTCAGGGCCTTGAAGGAGTTCACTGTTAAGAGATGTACCTTTATAGGATGATGAACAGTCAAACACCACTCGTATTGTTCCTTTGCGCTTATGGTGAACGCCATGGTGTGGTATGTACCATACCTTGCCTTTCTTTCTGAGAAGCTGTTCTTGTGGTACCTTCTCGGCATAACCTTTTGTTATCATCTCTTCCATGAAGCCTTTGTACTCTGCAGCATAACCTTCATCCTTCTTAAACTTCCTGATGATATTTAGAGCCCGCTGCTTTGCCATGTCACGATTGTTCGGCAGGACTACCTGTTTGTTGCGAAAGGGCAACGGTAAGTAGTAGTGACGGTCTTTGAGGGTTATGGAGCTTGATACTATCTCCATAAACTTACGATCCTCAGCTGACATTTCACTTTTCTCTTCATACCCTCTCTCAGGGAAGTTATGGTTGTATTGATTTACAAGAAGAACCCCCAGGTCGGCCATTGAGATACGATTGGCCATCACTGTAGGACATCCAGATTCTTCTGCCATGGTAGAATTGTTAAGAGGACCGTTCATCACCCATCCAAAGATGGTTTTCACTGCATACGGTCCGTTGCCTTGGCTATTTATGATTTGCCAGGGTTCCATTGCCTTTGGAGCATTTACGCCAATCAGGAGTTCGACGTCGGCATCAATTTCCTTCAACTGAACCTCTTTCAGGTATGGCCACCTTTTGAGATCTTTCTGAGTGGGAATGTTCTCTCTTGTCACTGGGATCCTATTTTGGGTGTAGACCTTTGGTAATGCAAGAAATGTGTTGCCTTCCACGTTGCCAATCTCTAATCCAGATATCTCAAAGCTCTTGGTAGGACTCTCCTGCCCCATTGTGCGTAGCAGAATTTCAGTCTCACTGCATTTAGCATTCAGCTGCCTCATGAGTCTCTTCGTACAAAATGTTGCCGAGCTACCAGAATCAAGAAACGCATAGGTTAACACAGACTTGCTTCCATTTGCCACCTTTACTTGAACTGGCACAATTGCAAGTGCACAATCTGTACCGGCCCCGGTATCTTCACTAGCTTCCAGTGAAACAAGAGCACTGCTGACAGTCTCCTCCCGCTTTACTGCTACACCACTCATATCTGCCTTTTGAGATCTAAATCTCTCTCTTCCTTCAATGTGCAGGATAGTGGGGTGCTTTCTTTGACAGCTCTGACAGGTCATCCTTCTTTTACATTCTTTGCTTAAGTGTCCTCTCATCAAACAGCCAAAACAAAGGCCTTTTGATCTCAGAAACTCAACCTTGGATTCGTGTGGCTGTGCCTTCACCTGTTGGCAGTCGACCAATAAATGCTCTCCAGCACAAAATACGCATGAGGTACTGGGAGCGTCAGAAGGGTAGGTGCCTGGTCTCTTTACTTTTAATGTTTTTTCTTTTAGAGGTTTTTCAGAGTCACAATCTGCCACTACAGCTACTGCAGTGGCAAAGCTGCTTCCCCTACTCTTGGACTTGAACTGCTGTTTAAAGTCAGCTTCTGTTCTGGTTTTTAAAAACTTTTTGTTAGACAGGGGATCTTGAATATCTCCATACAACGGATCCTGCAGTATTTTGGCCTGTTTTTCCATGAACGTCACAAGGTCACTGAACTGGGCCCTCAGGTGTCTTCTCTCTAAAATATCACATGCCGTAGACCTCCATTTTTCCCTTAGTTTGTAGGGAAGTTTTGACATGATCAACTTTATGTTGGAGGGAAGATTAAGCTCTTCCATGTTCTGTAGGTCTTGCATGGCATTACAGCAACCTCTAAGATAGAGTGCATAGCCACCCAGTCCCTTTCCATCATCTGGTTTGATGTTTGTCCAGTTCCAAGCTTTTTCCATGTAAGCAGCGGTGACTTTGATTTCATTGCCAAAGTGTTCCTTTAACAACCTCTTAGCCTCTGCATAGCCTCTTCTGGCTTCCATATGCAGACAACTACGTACCAGATCCTTGGGCTGACCAGTGGTGTACTGTTCCAGGTAATAGAGCCTATCCTGGTGACTGCTCGTCTTATCTTCTATACCATGTTCAAATGCACGCATGAATGGCCTAAAGTTCAGAGGATCACCGTCAAACATAGGTATCTCCCTAACAGGGAGTGTGGCCTGTTTGTGCTGTAGTACAAGAAGGTCGGCAATTTCATTCTGCCTTTGCATGACAGTAGAGAGGTTATCATGGCTGGTATTATCGCTGATACCCGCAGTGTTGATTCTGTGTTGATTGCTAGACCTTGCTGTTGGCTGCTGAAGGGTGTGGTTCATGACTGTCCTCTGAATAGGTTTTGATGGCTTTGTTGTCGGTTGTTGTAAAACCCTTTGTAGTGGGGTCTTTGGAACTGCACCTAATGCAGCAAACTCAACAGGTGATGGTTCAGGTTCCACATAGACCTCGGGTTCCTGGTTCTCAAAATAAGAGTTCATTCCATCTTCTTGGCTTAGTAAATGGGCTGCCACAGCATGGGATTGAGAAGTTGACTCAACACTCTCCAGGACCTTCAGTTTGGCATTATATGCTGCTATGTCCGTTTCCAGTGCCATTTTCTCCATCCTAACATTCAGTTGAGCTCTCTGTTGTTCCAGTTGAGCTTTCTGTTGTTCCAGTTGAGCTTTCTGTTGTTCCAGTTGAGCTTTCTCCAGTTCCAGTGCATGCTTGTCCTGTAATGATGCTTGGCGAGCTAGTAGAGCTGCTCGTTCTGCCTCAGCTTTTAGGCGTGCAGAGGACACTGAGGAAGCCGTCTTAGAACACTTTGTTTTACTTGATGTTTTTGACACATTGGAAATGCTGTCGTGTGGTTCAATGAGCGTTTGTGGCTCAACTTCAGCTTTTTTCCATATTTCCACCTCTTTCAGGAAATGTTCATAAGTTCTCATTCTTGGTTGATAATAGTTCATGCTCTCCTGGTCCTGTTCCTCCTCTGTGACCAGCCCTAGCACAGATTCATGAGCATTCTTAAAGTCATTGAGAACAGCATCAAATGCTTCAAGACTCTCATTCACAGTTTCAATGTTTCCTCCATCAACAAGAAGGACTTTTATTTCATTCACTTTGCGTGTACACACTCCAAGTTTGCCTCTCCGGGCTGCATAGAGTGAATTTAGATGCTCCTCTGCCATCTCCAGTGGAGTCTTATTTGGGATTTCATCCTCCATCATTCACTTTTAGTTCACTCAATTTACAATGACACAGTTGTTGGTTTGATTGTTAAACATAATGCCCCTTTAGACCTCCTTTAATGCTTTAAAACACAGTCATCCATTTCAGCATATTGACCCATTTTGAATTGAACATGTGCAAGTTCGGCATTTTAGTTGCGTTTTAAACATTTCATCCATTTATACGTTTTGTCCCTTTAATGAAGTTTGAACACACAGTATCATTCGTTGCGTGGATGCATTGCATTTCCACTTTAGGCCAAATATTAGACATATGATTAGGTTACATTGTGCATAGGATCTCAGTGTTACCCAAACTTAAACTTCTTAATTGTTTTCACAGCGCTGTGTTTTGAATTCCATTCCCAAGTTTATCAAACATTCCATTTATAAGCACATTTGCGCTTCCATAATATGCATGATCAATCGAACGCATTGAACAGGGCAGCTCATTCATTCGCAGTGGTTACTCACGGCTGGCGAATTCTAGGAGTTCAAGTCCTTCCAAGCGAGCTGTCCTTATGGTATGAATGCAATTACAAATAGAACAATATCCAGCGTGTGTCCAAAACCGGAGATTTCCTTCCGATAGCAATCCTTCACGGAGTTTTTTTACTTGAATGTAGTGGCTTCCTTTCCTCTTTACCATAGCCACTGCCCAAGCCTGAAGCGGGGTTGTTTGGTACGTATACAGTCCACACTCAAGGTTTCCAAAAAGCCAAACATTCAATGTGATCCAGGGATATGGTGCAACAAAAATGTTTATTCTTCTTATATCTAACAGGAAAATGAATATCCAATCAACTTAAAACATAGGTTACTTGATATGGAAAATACACAATATGACCTGTCTGTATGTATGTCTGTCTGTATGTATGTCTGTATGGTCAAAAAACTATACCGCTCCCGCGTCTAGCAAGGACTCCTCCCCCCAAAGGCCCAACTTCCTGCTTTTGTCCTAACACACTTACTGCAGTACAATGAATGGGCAAGAGGGGGGGGACAAAACTAAGTTACACTAACAACAAATGAATACATCTCAATCAGGTAAATATAAATCATAAAGGTACGTACCTAATATTTCATCATATACATTCATATTTACACAAATATACATGGAGCTCTGAATGTTCTGTCTTTTATACAAATATGTCCAAATCGGCTCTAACAATATATATATATATATATATATATATATATATATATTGTAATAGGGTTCCATTTGGGATGTACTAGCAGTCTTATGACAGTCTTTCATCAGTCTTATGGCTTGGGGGTAGAAGCTGGAAACCCTAGTGCTGGACAGGTACACTTGGCAGACCACCAGGCAGCCCACCTGGCAGTCCACCTGTGCCAGAGGGGTTAAGAGCCTGGAAGACACCAATGTGCAGCTGGGACAAAGCCATCCAACTACCAACACACGTGTCCCAACTGCAGCAGAGTTTTGCGGCTCACGCATCGGCCTCCACATCCCTACCCCCCGCTCCACACGAGAAGTATTCGTCATCACTGACCTGGACAGAGGGCGAAGAGAGAGTGTCCTCCCAGAGAGAGAACTGATGTCAGGAGAGGAGGGATGAAGAAGTAGAGGAAGACGAGACACGATAGTTAACTGGGGTTTGTTGAAGCAGTTAACGATTCAGATATGTTCTGTTTGTTCTCTCTCTCTCTCTCTCTCTCTCCAAAAGAATTAAGACATTTCAAATGTCATATGCTAAGTGACTTAAATGTAAATGTAAATATGCCTATATACAGTGTTGTAACGATGTGCAAATAGTTAAAGGACAAAAGGGAAAATAAATATGGGTTGTATTTACAATGGTGTTCTTCACTGGTTGCCGTTTTCTTGTGGCAACTGCTCACAAATCTTGCTGCTGTGATGACACACTGTGGTATTTCACCCAGTAGATATGGGAGTTTATTAACATTGTGTTTGTTTTCTAATTCTTTGCGGGTCTGTGTAATCTGAGGGAAATATGTCTCTAATTTGGTCATACATTTTAAAAGTATACCTGTCTCATAGTTTGAGTTAGACACTGATCTAATGCGACTTTAATTCTATCTAAATAATCCATCCAACACCAACAAAAGGCACAAAAATGCCTGTACTATCAAGCCAAATACTTTTGGGATGTTATTTTGAGAGAGAGAGAAATGCGAAGACTGGCAGGTCGTATTATACCATTAGAAACAAGTCTTTAAGTTTCACCCTTTTTTAATTGTTGCTCAAAATTAACCCAATAATTCAGACACATGGAACATCTTAAAGTGTCATCCACAATGGGGCAAAACTAAATTCAACTAATGAGCTAAATAACATTAAATAACTAAAAAATAAATAGGAATAAAATCTGATAAGAGTAAAATTCCAAACAAATATTACAACCATAATATTATACATTACCATAATAACCTAAATTACAGAACTGCTCCTCCTGCTTCTCTCTTTTGATGCTTATTTTGTGGGTGGACGCATCAAAGTGTACCTCCTATTTTTAAAGGCGGCAAGCGGTCAGTAACACTATTGTGACTTAGTGGCCCAAGCACTTCACCCTCAATGGACATGGCTGCAAGACTTGCAAGCCTTTTCTGACCCATTGTCTTACGCAACCAGGAGTGCATCCGGCACAGTGCACTAAAGGACCTTTCACAGGAGCAGCTGCTCACAGGAATTGTGAGGGCAACCTGAATGATTTCCTTCAGAAGGAAACGGTTATGCACAGCCAGCATATCTTTGGGAGAACTTCCAGAATCTCTTTTCTGGCCAAGAAAGTTTCTGGCTACCAACATCTCTTCTGTTTTAACATCAATACCGTAGTGCTTGGCAAAAACGCAGTTAAACATGATGTATCTAGGAAGTTATTTTGAGTTGGGGCTGCATGCCTGTATGCCTTCGAGCAGACCTTTTGAGCAGAACACCAAATTAAGCTCATGAGCATAGCACTGTACATAAATTGCCTCCGGATGCAGTACTCTGAATTGTGCTTCCACACCTCCTTTGGACCCTCCCATGACAGCTGCGCCATCATAGGTCTGTGCAGCGCACCTTAGGCCTTGATTTCTGCTAGTAAACGCTCCATAACGGTCCCCTCTGTCACATACCTAACACACAGAGCCAACTGTTCAGACTGCCCATCCCTGTCTTCCTAACATCGAGGTGACCGCAACAATTCTCCTCAGATACTCCCTTCTCTGCAATATCACTAGCATGGGCAGATGTTAATATCTGACCAATGTTCACATGACTGCTAGTTGCCTGGTAGCGTTGCCATGCCACAACACTGTCTCTGTGTGTTTGTGCCATTACATGATTAATGAAGATAAACAAAGATTTTTTTCCAATTTTTGCAGCCATTACTGAGAAAATAATCAAATTTTATGTTTTTGCCAAAACCTCTACATGGAAAGCAGAAATCGGTGTTTTCAGTGCAGTGCTGAAATGCCTTTCTCTGTGTACCAAAACTTTGGTGAGGGTTCAGCAATTCAGCTTCACTTGTCTGGGCCCAGTGTCTTTGTTACTTAAATGCCTCTCATTTCTGGAAGGAAATGCTGCAGCGGCTTGATTACTTTCTCTCTCTGGATCTGTTTGTTGCCCCTCTCTCTCTGGATCTGTTTGTTGTCCCTCTCTCTCTGGAACTGTTTGTTGTCCCTCACTCTCTGGATCTGTTTGTTGTCCCTCTCTCTCTGGATCTGTTTGTTGGCCCTCTCTCTCTGGAACTGTTTGTTGTCCCTCACTCTCTGGATCTGTTTGTTGTCCCTCTCTCTCTGGATCTGTTTGTTGTCCCTCTCTCTGGATCTGTTTGTTTTACCTCTCTCTCTGGATCTGTTTGTTGTCCCTCTCTCTCTGGATCTGTTTGTTGTTCCTCCCAGACTCGATGTGTTTGTAATTCCTCCCTGTCTGGATCTGTTTGTTGTCCCTCTCTCTCTGGATCTGTTTGTTGTCCCTCTCTCTCTGGATCTGTTTGTTGTTCCTCTCTCTCAGGATCTGTTTGTTTTCCCTCTCTCTCTGGATCTGTTTGTTGTTCCTCTCTCTCAGGATCTGTTTGTTTTCCCTCTCTCTCTGGATCTGTTTGTTGTTCCTCTCTCTCAGGATCTGTTTGTTTACCCTCTCTCTCTGGATCTGTTTGTTTACCCTCTCTCTCTGGATCTGGTTGTTTTCCCTCTCTCTCTGGATCAGTTTGTTGTCCTTCTCTCTCTGGATCTATGTGTTGTCCAACCGTCTGTGGATCTGTTTGTTGTCCCTCTCTCTCTCTGGATCTGTTTGTTGTCCCTCTCTCTCTGGATCTGATTGTTGATATTCTCTCTCTGGATCTACTTGTTGTCCCTCTTTCTCTCTCTGGATCTGTTTGTTGTCCCTCTTTCTCTCTCTGGATCTGTTTGTTGTCCTTCTCTCTCTGGATTTTGTTGTTGTCCCTCTCTCTCTGGATCTCTTTGTTGTCCTTCTCTATCTGGATCTCTTTGTTGTCCTTCTCTCTCTGGATCTATTTGTTGTCCCTCTCTCTGGATCTGTTTGGTGTCCCTCTCTCTCACTGGATCTGTTTGGTGTCCCTCTCTCTCACTGGATCTGTTTGGTGTCCCTCTCTCTCACTGGATCTGTTTGTTGTCCCTCTCTCTCTGGATCTGTTTGTTGTCCCTCTCTCTCTGGATCTGTTTGTTGTCCCTCTCTCTCTGGATCTTTTTGTTATCCCTCTCTCTCTCTGGATCTGTTTGTTGTCCCTCTCTCTCTGGATCTGTTTGTTGTCCCTCTCTCTCTGGATTTGTTTGTTGTCACTCTCTCTGGATCTGTTTGTTGTCCTTCTCTCTCTGGATCTCTTTGTTGTCCTTCTCTCTCTGGATCTATTTGTTGTCCTTCTCTCTCTGGATCTATTTGTTTTCCCTCTCTCTCTGGATCTGTATGTTGTCCTTCTCTCTCTGGATCTGTTTGTTGTCCCTCTCTCTGGATCTGTTTGTTGTCCCTCTCTCTCTGGATCTGATTGTTGTCCCTCTCTCTCTCTGGATCTGATTGTTGTCCCTCTCTCTCTGGATTTGTTTGTTGTCACTCTCTCTGGATCTGTTTGTTTTCCTTCTCTCTCTGGATCTGTTTGTTGTCCTTCTCTCTCTGGATCTCGTTGTTGTCCTTCTCTCTCTGGATCTATTTGTTATCCCTCTCTCTCTGGATCTGTTTGTTGTCAATCTCTCTCTGGATCTGTTTGTTGTCCTTCTCTCTCTGGATCTGTTTGTTGTCCCTGTCTCTCTTGATCTGTTTGTTGTCCCTCTCTCTCTGGATCAGATTTTTGTCCTTCTCTCTCTGGATCTGTTTGTTGTCCCTCTCTCTCTCTGGATCTGTTTGTTGTCCCTCTCTCTCTGGATCTATTTGTTGTCCCTCTCTCTCTCTGGATCTGTCTGTTGTCCCTCTCTCTCTGGATCTCTTTGGTGTCCCTCTCTCTCTTAAACTATTTGTTGTCCTTCTCTCTATGGATCTGTGTGTTGTCAATCTCTCTCTGGATCTGTTTGTTTTTATCTCTCTCTGGATAAGTTTGTTGTCCTTCTCTCTCTGGATCTGTTTGTTGTCCTTCTCTCTCTGGATCTCGTTGTTGTCCTTCTCTCTCTGGATCTATTTGTTATCCCTCTCTCTCTGGATCTGTTTGTTGTCAATCTCTCTCTGGATCTGTTTGTTGTCCTTCTCTCTCTGGATCTGTTTGTTGTCCCTCTCTCTCTTGATCTGTTTGTTGTCCCTCTCTCTCTGGATCTGATTTTTGTCCTTCTCTCTCTGGATCTGTTTGTTGTCCCTCTCTCTCTCTGGATCTGTTTGTTGTCCCTCTCTCTCTGGATCTGTTTGTTCTCCCTCTCTCTTTGATTCTGTTTGTTGTCCTTCTCTCTCTGGATCTCTTTGTTGTCCCTCTCTCTCTGGATCTGTTTGTTGTCCCTCTCTCTCTGGATCTGATTGTTGATATTCTCTCTCTGGATCTACTTGTTGTCCTTCTCTCTCAGGATCTGTTTGTTGTCCGTCTCTCTCTGGATCTGTTTTTTGTCCCTCTCTCTCTGGATTTGTTTGTTGTCACTCTCTCTGGATCTGTTTGTTGTCCTTCTCTCTCTGGATCTCTTTGTTGTCCTTCTCTCTCTGGATCTCTTTGTTGTCCTTCTCTCTCTGGATCTATGTGTTGTCCAACCGTCTGTGGATCTGTTTGTTGTCCCTCTCTCTCTCTGGATCTGTTTGTTGTCCCTCTCTCTCTGGATCTGATTGTTGATATTCTCTCTCTGGATCTACTTGTTGTCCCTCTTTCTCTCTCTGGATCTGTTTGTTGTCCCTCTTTCTCTCTCTGGATCTGTTTGTTGTCCTTCTCTCTCTGGATTTTGTTGTTGTCCCTCTCTCTCTGGATCTCTTTGTTGTCCTTCTCTATCTGGATCTCTTTGTTGTCCTTCTCTCTCTGGATCTATTTGTTGTCCCTCTCTCTCTGGATCTGTCTGTTGTCCCTCTCTCTGGATCTGTTTGGTGTCCCTCTCTCTCACTGGATCTGTTTGGTGTCCCTCTCTCTCACTGGATCTGTTTGGTGTCCCTCTCTCTTACTGGATCTGTTTGTTGTCCCTCTCTCTCTGGATCTGTTTGTTGTCCCTCTCTCTCTGGATCTGTTTGTTGTCCCTCTCTCTCTGGATCTTTTTGTTATCCCTCTCTCTCTCTGGATCTGTTTGTTGTCCCTCTCTCTCTGGATCTGTTTGTTTTCCCTCTCTCTCTGGATCTGTTTGTTGTCCTTCTCTCTCTGGATCTGTTTGTTGTCCCTCTCTCTCTGGATTTGTTTGTTGTCCCTCTCTCTGGGTTTGTTTGTTGTCCCTCTCTCTGGATCTGTTTGTTGTCTTTCTCTCTCTGGATCTCTTTGTTGTCCTTCTCTCTCTGGATCTGTCTGTTGTCCCTCTCTCTCTGGATCTCTTTGGTGTCCCTCTCTCTCTGGATCTGTTTGTTGTCAATCTCTCTCTGGATCTGTTTGTTGTCCTTCTCTGTCAGGATCTGTTTGGTTCCCTCTCTCTCTGCATCTGTTTGTTGTCCTTCTCTCTCTGGATCTGTTTGTTGTCCTTCTCTCTCTGGATCTATTTGTTGTCCCTCTCTCTCTCTGGATCTATTTGTTGTCCCTCTCTCTCTCTGGATCTGTTTGTTTTCCCTCTCTCTCTGGATTTGTTTGTTGTCACTCTCTCTGGATCTGTTTGTTGTCCTTCTCTCTCTGGATCTATTTGTTGTCCTTCTCTCTCTGGATCTCTTTGTTGTCCTTCTCTCTCTGGATCTATTTGTTGTCCTTCTCTCTCTGGATCTATTTGTTTTCCCTCTCTCTCTGGATCTGTATGTTGTCCTTCTCTCTCTGGATCTGTTTGTTGTCCCTCTCTCTGGATCTGTTTGTTGTCCCTCTCTCTCTGGATCTGATTGTTGTCCCTCTCTCTCTCTGGATCTGATTGTTGTCCCTCTCTCTCTGGATTTGTTTGTTGTCACTCTCTCTGGATCTGTTTGTTTTCCTTCTCTCTCTGGATCTGTTTGTTGTCCTTCTCTCTCTGGATCTCTTTGTTGTCCTTCTCTCTCTGGATCTATTTGTTATCCCTCTCTCTCTGGATCTGTTTGTTGTCAATCTCTCTCTGGATCTGTTTGTTGTCCTTCTCTCTCTGGATCTGTTTGTTGTCCCTCTCTCTCTTGATCTGTTTGTTGTCCCTCTCTCTCTGGATCTGATTTTTGTCCTTCTCTCTCTGGATCTGTTTGTTGTCCCTCTCTCTCTCTGGATCTGTTTGTTGTCCCTCTCTCTCTGGATCTATTTGTTGTCCCTCTATCTCTCTGGATCTGTCTGTTGTCCCTCTCTCTCTGGATCTCTTTGGTGTCCCTCTCTCTCTTAAACTATTTGTTGTCCTTGTCTCTATGGATCTGTGTGTTGTCAATCTCTCTCTGGATCTGTTTGTTTTTATCCTTCTCTCTCTGGATCAGTTTGTTGTCCTTCTCTCTCTGGATCTGTTTGTTGTCCCTCTTTCTCTCTCTGGATCTGTTTGTTGTCCCTCTCACTCTGGATCTGTTTGTTGTCCCTCTCTCTCTGGATCTGTTTGTTTTCCTTCTCTCTCTGGATATATTTGTTTTCCCTTCTCTCTGGATCTGTTTGCTGTCAATCTCTCTCTGGATCTGTTTGATGTCCTTCTCTCTCTGGATCTGTTTGTTGTCCCTCTCTCTCTGAATCTGTTTGGTGTCCCTCTCTCTGGATCTCTTTGTTGTCAATCTCTCTCTGGATCTGTTTATTGTCCTTCTCTCTCAGGATCTGTTTGTTTCCCTCTCTCTCTGGATCTGTTTGTTGTCTTTCTCTCTCTGGATCTCTTTGTTGTACTTCTCTCTCTGGATCTATTTGTTGTCCCTCTCTCTCTGGATCTGTCTGTTGGGTCTCTCTCTCTGGATCTCTTTGGTGTCCCTCTCTCTCTGGATCTATTTGTTGTCCTTCTCTCTATGGATCTGTTTGTTGTCAATCTCTCTCTGGATCTGTTTGTTGTTCCTTCTCTGTCAGGATCTGTTTGGTTCCCTCTCTCTCTGCATCTGTTTGTTGTCCTTCTCTCTCTGGATCTGCTTGTTGTCCTTCTCTCTCTGGATCTATTTGTTGTCCCTCTCTCTCTCTGGATCTATTTTTTGTCCCTCTCTCTCTCTGGATCTGTTTGTTGTCCCTCTCTCTCTGGATTTTGTTGTTGTCCTTCTCTCTCTGGATCTCTTTGTTGTCCTTCTCTATCTGGATCTCTTTGTTGTCCTTCTCTCTCTGGATCTATTTGTTGTCCCTCTCTCTCTGGATCTGTATGTTGTCCTTCTCTCTCTGGATCTGTTTGTCGTCCCTCTCTCTCTTGATCTGTTTGTTGTCCCTCTCTCTCTGGATCTGATTTTTGTCCTTCTCTCTCTGGATCTATTTGTTGTCCCTCTCTCTGGATCTGTCTGTTGTCCCTCTCTCTCTGGATCTGATTGTTGTCCCTCTCTCTGGATCTGTTTGTTGTCCCTCTCTCTCTCTGGATCTGATTGTTGTCCCTCTCTCTCTGGATTTGTTTGTTGTCACTCTCTCTGG
>NW_021822399.1:12500-22500 GCF_901001165.1 Salmo trutta | reverse complement strand
ATGTTGTACCAAGAGATTGTTTATCGTTTACGGCCATACCAGCCTGGGTACGCCCGATCTCGTCTGATCTCGGAAGCTAAGCAGGGTCGGGCCTGGTTAGTACTTGGATGGAAGACCGCCTGGGAATACCAGGTGCTGTAAGCTTTTTGTCCACGAGGGTGTGCTCTTACACTATTTCATCAGCAACACTGCCTTGTAGTAAGCATTTAATGATGAATTGACTAAATGCAGCTTCCTGCTGCAAAATGCAGTCTGTTTATCAGACTCACTTTGACTATATATGTTGTACCAAGAGATTGTTTATCGTTTACGGCCATACCAGCCTGGGTACTCCCGATCTCGTCTGATCTCGGAAGCTAAGCAGGGTCGGGCCTGGTTAGTACTTGGATGGGAGACCGCCTGGGAATACCAGGTGCTGTAAGCTTTTTGTCCACGAGGGTGTGCTCTTACACTATTTCATCAGCAACACTGCCTTGTAGTAAGCATTTAATGATGAATTGACTAAATGCAGCTTCCTGCCTTTTTAATAGGATCAAAGTTCCGTGTGTTGTCAGTTAGCATCTGCCTTGTATTTATAAGACAAATAATAATATTGTTGCTGAATGCAGCTTGTGTGTGCTTTGTGCTCCCTTACCCTGTTCAAATGATGAAAAGAAATAAAGTTTGTATTTTATCCAACTACCTGTGCTATAAAGTGATGGCTACAGTGTTTGTAATTTCTTCTACTTTTTCAGTGACACAAAGTTCAAGCTGCTTATCTAATTGGTGAAAATGCAATGTCTGTTTATCAGACTCACTTTGACTATATATGTTGTACCAAGAGATTGTTTATCGTTTACGGCCATACCAGCCTGGGTACGCCCGATCTCGTCTGATCTCGGAAGCTAAGCAGGGTCGGGCCTGGTTAGTACTTGGATGGGAGACAGCCTGGGAATACCAGGTGCTGTAAGCTTTTTGTCCACGAGGGTGAGCTCTTACACTATTTCATCAGCAACACTGCCTTGTAGTAAGCATTTAATGATGAATTGACTAAATGCAGCTTCCTGCTGCAAATGCAGTCTGTTTATCAGACTCACTTTGACTATATATGTTGTACCAAGAGATTGTTTATCGTTTACGGCCATACCAGCCTGGGTACGCCCGATCTCGTCTGATCTCGGAAGCTAAGCAGGGTCGGGCCTGGTTAGTACTTGGATGGGAGACCGCCTGGGAATACCAGGTGCTGTAAGCTTTTTGTCCACGAGGGTGTGCTCTTACACTATTTCATCAGCAACACTGCCTTGTAGTAAGCATTTAATGATGAATTGACTAAATGCAGCTTCCTGCTGCAAAATGCAGTCTGTTTATCAGACTCACTTTGACTATATATGTTGTACCAAGAGATTGTTTATCGTTTACGGCCATACCAGCCTGGGTACGCCCGATCTCGTCTGATCTCGGAAGCTAAGCAGGGTCGGGCCTGGTTAGTACTTGGATGGAAGACCGCCTGGGAATACCAGGTGCTGTAAGCTTTTTGTCCACGAGGGTGTGCTCTTACACTATTTCATCAGCAACACTGCCTTGTAGTAAGCATTTAATGATGAATTGACTAAATGCAGCTTCCTGCTGCAAAATGCAGTCTGTTTATCAGACTCACTTTGACTATATATGTTGTACCAAGAGATTGTTTATCGTTTACGGCCATACCAGCCTGGGTACGCCCGATCTCGTCTGATCTCGGAAGCTAAGCAGGGTCGGGCCTGGTTAGTACTTGGATGGGAGACCGCCTGGGAATACCAGGTGCTGTAAGCTTTTTGTCCACGAGGGTGTGCTCTTACACTATTTCATCAGCAACACTGCCTTGTAGTAAGCATTTAATGATGAATTGACTAAATGCAGCTTCCTGCTGCAAAATGCAGTCTGTTTATCAGACTCACTTTGACTATATATGTTGTACCAAGAGATTGTCTATCGTTTACGGCCATACCAGCCTGGGTACGCCCGATCTCGTCTGATCTCGGAAGCTAAGCAGGGTCGGGCCTGGTTAGTACTTGGATGGGAGACCGCCTGGGAATACCAGGTGCTGTAAGCTTTTTGTCCACGAGGGTGTGCTCTTACACTATTTCATCAGCAACACTGCCTTGTAGTAAGCATTTAATGATGAATTGACTAAATGCAGCTTCCTGCTGCAAAATGCAGTCTGTTTATCAGACTCACTTTGACTATATATGTTGTACCAAGAGATTGTTTATCGTTTACGGCCATACCAGCCTGGGTACGCCCGATCTCGTCTGATCTCGGAAGCTAAGCAGGGTCGGGCCTGGTTAGTACTTGGATGGAAGACCGCCTGGGAATACCAGGTGCTGTAAGCTTTTTGTCCACGAGGGTGTGCTCTTACACTATTTCATCAGCAACACTGCCTTGTAGTAAGCATTTAATGATGAATTGACTAAATGCAGCTTCCTGCTGCAAAATGCAGTCTGTTTATCAGACTCACTTTGACTATATATGTTGTACCAAGAGATTGTTTATCGTTTACGGCCATACCAGCCTGGGTACGCCCGATCTCGTCTGATCTCGGAAGCTAAGCAGGGTCGGGCCTGGTTAGTACTTGGATGGGAGACCGCCTGGGAATACCAGGTGCTGTAAGCTTTTTGTCCACGAGGGTGTGCTCTTACACTATTTCATCAGCAACACTGCCTTGTAGTAAGCATTTAATGATGAATTGACTAAATGCAGCTTCCTGCTGCAAAATGCAGTCTGTTTATCAGACTCACTTTGACTATATATGTTGTACCAAGAGATTGTTTATCGTTTACGGCCATACCAGCCTGGGTACGCCCGATCTCGTCTGATCTCGGAAGCTAAGCAGGGTCGGGCCTGGTTAGTACTTGGATGGGAGACCGCCTGGGAATACCAGGTGCTGTAAGCTTTTTGTCCACGAGGGTGTGCTCTTACACTATTTCATCAGCAACACTGCCTTGTAGTAAGCATTTAATGATGAATTGACTAAATGCAGCTTCCTGCTGCAAAATGCAGTCTGTTTATCAGACTCACTTTGACTATATATGTTGTACCAAGAGATTGTCTATCGTTTACGGCCATACCAGCCTGGGTACGCCCGATCTCGTCTGATCTCGGAAGCTAAGCAGGGTCGGGCCTGGTTAGTACTTGGATGGGAGACCGCCTGGGAATACCAGGTGCTGTAAGCTTTTTGTCCACGAGGGTGTGCTCTTACACTATTTCATCAGCAACACTGCCTTGTAGTAAGCATTTAATGATGAATTGACTAAATGCAGCTTCCTGCTGCAAAATGCAGTCTGTTTATCAGACTCACTTTGACTATATATGTTGTACCAAGAGATTGTTTATCGTTTACGGCCATACCAGCCTGGGTACGCCCGATCTCGTCTGATCTCGGAAGCTAAGCAGGGTCGGGCCTGGTTAGTACTTGGATGGAAGACCGCCTGGGAATACCAGGTGCTGTAAGCTTTTTGTCCACGAGGGTGTGCTCTTACACTATTTCATCAGCAACACTGCCTTGTAGTAAGCATTTAATGATGAATTGACTAAATGCAGCTTCCTGCTGCAAAATGCAGTCTGTTTATCAGACTCACTTTGACTATATATGTTGTACCAAGAGATTGTTTATCGTTTACGGCCATACCAGCCTGGGTACGCCCGATCTCGTCTGATCTCGGAAGCTAAGCAGGGTCGGGCCTGGTTAGTACTTGGATGGGAGACCGCCTGGGAATACCAGGTGCTGTAAGCTTTTTGTCCACGAGGGTGTGCTCTTACACTATTTCATCAGCAACACTGCCTTGTAGTAAGCATTTAATGATGAATTGACTAAATGCAGCTTCCTGCCTTTTTAATAGGATCAAAGTTCCGTGTGTTGTCAGTTAGCATCTGCCTTGTATTTATAAGACAAATAATAATATTGTTGCTGAATGCAGCTTGTGTGTGCTTTGTGCTCCCTTACCCTGTTCAAATGATGAAAAGAAATAAAGTTTGTATTTTATCCAACTACCTGTGCTATAAAGTGATGGCTACAGTGTTTGTAATTTCTTCTACTTTTTCAGTGACACAAAGTTCAAGCTGCTTATCTAATTGGTGAAAATGCAATGTCTGTTTATCAGACTCACTTTGACTATATATGTTGTACCAAGAGATTGTTTATCGTTTATGGCCATACCAGCCTGGGTACGCCCGATCTCGTCTGATCTCGGAAGCTAAGCAGGGTCGGGCCTGGTTAGTACTTGGATGGGAGACAGCCTGGGAATACCAGGTGCTGTAAGCTTTTTGTCCACGAGGGTGAGCTCTTACACTATTTCATCAGCAACACTGCCTTGTAGTAAGCATTTAATGATGAATTGACTAAATGCAGCTTCCTGCTGCAAAATGCAGTCTGTTTATCAGACTCACTTTGACTATATATGTTGTACCAAGAGATTGTTTATCGTTTACGGCCATACCAGCCTGGGTACGCCCGATCTCGTCTGATCTCGGAAGCTAAGCAGGGTCGGGCCTGGTTAGTACTTGGATGGGAGACCGCCTGGGAATACCAGGTGCTGTAAGCTTTTTGTCCACGAGGGTGTGCTCTTACACTATTTCATCAGCAACACTGCCTTGTAGTAAGCATTTAATGATGAATTGACTAAATGCAGCTTCCTGCTGCAAAATGCAGTCTGTTTATCAGACTCACTTTGACTATATATGTTGTACCAAGAGATTGTCTATCGTTTACGGCCATACCAGCCTGGGTACGCCCGATCTCGTCTGATCTCGGAAGCTAAGCAGGGTTGGGCCTGGTTAGTACTTGGATGGGAGACCGCCTGGGAATACCAGGTGCTGTAAGCTTTTTGTCCACGAGGGTGTGCTCTTACACTATTTCATCAGCAACACTGCCTTGTAGTAAGCATTTAATGATGAATTGACTAAATGCAGCTTCCTGCTGCAAAATGCAGTCTGTTTATCAGACTCACTTTGACTATATATGTTGTACCAAGAGATTGTTTAACGTTTACGGCCATACCAGCCTGGGTACGCCCGATCTCGTCTGATCTCGGAAGCTAAGCAGGGTCGGGCCTGGTTAGTACTTGGAT
This sequence comes from Salmo trutta, assembly GCF_901001165.1. Taxonomy (NCBI): domain Eukaryota; kingdom Metazoa; phylum Chordata; class Actinopteri; order Salmoniformes; family Salmonidae; genus Salmo; species Salmo trutta. The sequence goes on along the minus strand of NW_021822399.1, from coordinate 17,416 downwards.
GGGAGACCGCCTCGGAATACCAGGTGCTGTAAGCTTTTTGTCCACGAGGGTGTGCTCTTACACTATTTCATCAGCAACACTGCCTTGTAGTACGCATTTAATGATGAATTGACTAAATGCAGCTTCCTGCTGCAAAATGCAGTCTGTTTATCAGACTCACTTTGACTATATATGTTGTACCAAGAGATTGTTTATCGTTTACGGCCATACCAGCCTGGGTACGCCCGATCTCGTCTGATCTCGGAAGCTAAGCAGGGTCGGGCCTGGTTAGTACTTGGATGGGAGACCGCCTGGGAATACCAGGTGCTGTAAGCTTTTTGTCCACGAGGGTGTGCTCTTACACTATTTCATCAGCAACACTGCATTGTAGTAAGCATTTAATGATGAATTGACTAAATGCAGCTTCCTGCCTTTTTAATAGGATCAAAGTTCCGTGTGTTGTCAGTTAGCATCTGCCTTGTATTTATAAGACAAATAATAACATTGTTGCTGAATGCAGCTTGTGTGTGCTTTGTGCTCCCTTACCCTGTTCAAATGATGAAAAGAAATAAAGTTTGTATTTTATCCAACTACCTGTGCTATAAAGTGATGGCTACAGTGTTTGTAATTTCTTCTACTTTTTCAGTGACACAAAGTTCAAGCTGCTTATCTAATTGGTGAAAATGCAATGTCTGTTTATCAGACTCACTTTGACTATATATGTTCTACCAAGAGATTGTTTATCGTTTACGGCCATACCAGCCTGGGGGCGCTATTCCTGATTGGAGAAGTGACGACAGGTGCGAGTAATTGAGCTGTGAGCGAGTGTTTGCTTGAGAGTGTTTGCTCGAGAGCTATTTTTGTTTATTTTTTTGGATTTTGACATATAATTTTTTGTTTTTTCATTTGAATAGTTTTAAGTTTGGTTAGTTTTCCCCCCCTGCAGTTTTGCTGCTTGGGGGAGGTTTTTTTCGGTTTCATTTTTTGATTTACAATGACGGACAACATGGCAACGACAAACGGAATGGACAAGGACAACGAAAATGCGCAACGGAAAGATAATGAAAATAAAGGAGGAATGAAATATGGAAAAGAATACACGGTGGCAATTGAGTTGGTGGGAGAAGAAAAGGTGACGACGATGGAATTACTGAGAGCAATTAAGGAGACGTGTGGAGAGGTGGTGGGATGCCGAATGAAAGGAGACAAGAAGTATGAAATTACGATGAGAAACGGAAAAGGTAAAGAACGTCTAATGGACGGTTTAAGGATAAAGGACACCAGGATTCTGGCGAGAGATGTGAATGTCAATGAATTGGTGGTGTCTTTTATGAATCTCCCGGTATATATAGAAGATAAAGTTATACTGGACAAGCTGAGTAGCTGGGGAGTAACGGCCGTCTCGGAGATAAGGAGGAGAGTTTGGCCTGGAACGGAGGTGGTTGACGGGACACGTTTTTGTAAAGTTAAATTTACGGAAAAAGTCCAATCATTGCCATATTCCACAAAAATTGAGACGCTGGAGGGAATTGAATACTTCAGGGTTATTCATGACAAACAGGTCAGAGTTTGTCGGTTGTGTATTCAACCAGGGCACATAGTCAAAGACTGCCCTGAATTCAAGTGCTTTAAGTGCGGTAATCAAGGCCATTACGCTAGAGAATGTATCGGAGAAAAGGAAAGGAATTTTTGTGGCAGATGCAGAAAGAGATTGACGGAGTGCAACTGTGGAGAGGTTATGACTGAAGAGGGGAGTCAAGTACTATTCGAGGAAGCAGTTGTACTGTCGGAAGAAGGAGAAGAAGATGGAGGAGAGGACGTGGTGGAGGGTGGAGAGACGGAGGAAGGAAGAAGGGAGAAGAAGGAAGACCAGAAGATGAACGAAATTGGGAGCAGCATGGATTCGGAAATAAGAAGATGGAGTTTTCAGGAGGAGGGGGGGAGTGGACTGGGGGGAAGCACGGGGGACTCACAGGTTTTGGGGGAAAGCACAGCACAAACAAGTACCTCGGGGGGTGAAGAAATGGAGAGGGGTTTAAATTTAATGACAATAACAGAGACGGGTATGAACACGGGGAGCACAACGAACATACCAGAAACGGCGATGAACACGGGGAGCACAACGAATATTCCAGAAACGGCGATGAACACGGGGAGCACGGCGACTGTATTGGAGGCGGCGATGAGCGCGGGGAGCAGGACGGATGAGGGTGTAAAGAAGACAAGTTGGCTGGATGAGATGGACTTGGAGGAGATATCGGACACGGATGATGGGGAAAAGTTTGAAAGAACGACAGGAGGATACAGGAAGAGGAAAGCAGCGGGAGGGGGGGAGAGAAAGGGTGGAAGAGGAAAGAAACTGGATAAAAGGTAGAGCATAATGAAATTATATTTTATAATTTTATTATTTATTAGTATGGTCAAAATAATGTCGATAAATGCAAATGGTGTGAGAACAATAGGAAAATTTAATAGAATAGTACAAATGAAGAATTCTGAAATTTTATGTATTCAAGAGACGCACTGGGATAATATGTGTGTTTTAGAAGTACAAAAAATATGGAGGGATTTTATTTATGTAAACAATGGCAGGGGGAATTCATGTGGGGTTGCAATTTTATTAAGGAAGGATGTAGTAGAAAATGTGAAGAAGATATATAATGATAATAATGGGAGGATTTTAATTTTAGATTTTGAGTATATGAGTAGGGTTTTTAGAATTATAAATATTTATGCGCCGAATAATGAAATAGAGAGAAGGAATTTATTTTTAGAATTAGGGAAATGGTGCAAGGGTAACTGTATTTTAGTTGGGGATTTTAATGTAAAAATGGATAGACTAGATATGACAAGGGGAGCTATTTTTAGAAGTGACGTATCTAGGGGGGTTTTAAGGAAGATGATGTTTGAAAATAATTTGATTGATATATGGAGGGACGAGAATCCGAACAAGAGAGAATTTTCTAGAAGGCAGGTGGTTTTAGGGGAATTGAAACAGACACGGATAGATCTGGTTTTAGTAAATGAAGGGTTAAGGAATTTTATGAAAGATATTAAATATATTTTTACAACTTTTAGTGATCATGCTGGGTTAACATTTTCGGTGGGGTTAGATAAGGAAAGGAAAGGGGGGGGAATATGGTGTATGAATGCAGGGTATTTAGGTGATGAGGAATACGGGAAACAACTTAAATCTTTGATAGAACATGAAATGGAGGATAAGCAAAAAGGGAATGATAAGTGTCAGTGGTGGGAAAATGTTAAGGAAAAAATAAAAGTTTTTAGTATTAGATATGCAAGGAAGAAGAGGAGTAGGATGACAAGAGAAGAACATTTTTTAAGAACAAAACTGAATGAAGAAATGAGGAAATGTGATATTGATCCTAACTATAATATTGAAAGGTTTTTAGATTTAAAAGCACAATTGAGCAAATGTGAAATAGATAAGTGTAAGGGTGCAATTATTAGAAGTAGGGCAAAATATGTTTTAGAAGGGGAGAAATGTACGTCATTTTTTCTTGGTTTAGAGAAAACTAAACAGATGAAATCATATTTTAATGAGATTGAGAATGTAAAGGGTGAAGTGGTAAATGATTATGTTGAGATATTAGAAACTGTACAGAATTTTTATAAGGATTTATTTAAGAAAGGGGAGGTGGATGAGGGGTGTGTAAAAGAGATTTTAAATAGTGTGGATGTGCAAATTGGTGTTGAGGATAAGCAAATGTGTGATAGGAAGATAACAGTGGATGAAGTGAAAGATGCAATTAAGGGTTTACAAATAAATAAAAGTCCTGGAGTAGATGGACTAATTGCAGAGTTTTATAAAATGTATGAAAGTCTTTTAGCACCGATTTTATTGGAAGTATATCAATATATGGAAGATAATAATAATGTTTCAGACTCCATGGTGACAGGGCTGATATCGATTTTATATAAAAATAAGGGGAGCAAATTGAAACTAGAAAATTATAGGCCAATTAGTTTATTAAACTCAGATTATAAGATTTTAGCTAAGATACTGGCAAATAGGATGAAGATGGTTTTAAATGATATTATAGCACCTACACAAAATTATAGTGTGCCAGGAAGAGATATAGCAGATACCATAAATACACTTAGAGATGTGATAAATAAAATGAATAGTGATAAGATAGGGGGAATTGTTTTAAGTATAGATTTTAATAAAGCTTTTGACAGGGTGGAACATGATTTTATGTTTAGGGTACTAGAAAAATATGGGTTTGGAAATAGAATAATAGGATGGATAAAATTATTATATAGAAAGGCTAAAAGTAGGGTTAAATGTAATGGGGTTTTAACAGATTCTTTTATTCTTGAGAGATCAGTGAGACAGGGATGCCCTTTATCAGCTTTATTGTTTGTTTTATCGGTAGAACCCTTAGCGGCATACCTTAAAAAAGATCATTTTATAAATTGTGTAGAGACTCCGCAAGGAGGTTTTAGTTTAATTCATCAATATGCAGACGATACCACAATAACAGTTAGAGATGAGGGAAGTGTTAAAAGGGTGATGGAGTGTTTTAAAGTATATGAGCAAGCCTCAGGAGCAAAAGTGAATATGGAGAAGTCAGTAATAATGTATGTTGGGAAGATTAATGAGGGGACTTTTCCTTTTAAAATGGTAAATGATTATTTTAAGGTGTTAGGTGTGTTTTTAGGGGTGAAGGAACAGGAAGCGAGAGATCTGACATGGAGTGGAGTTATAAACAAAGTTAGGAAGGTGGTAAATATGTGGAGGGGGAGGGCATTGAAATTAAAAGGGAAAGTAATTGTTGTAAATTCATTGCTGATGTCAATTTTTATTCATGTCATGAATGTTTTAGACGTACCAGAATGGGTTTTATCTGAAATGAATACGATTTTAGTTGATTTTTTATGGGATGGGAAAGGAGCGAAAATTTCTTTTAAAACTC
>NW_021822398.1:0-28937 GCF_901001165.1 Salmo trutta | reverse complement strand
TGTAATGTTAGTATAGTGAATGACAGTAAACCCTCCTAACAGTCTACTACTACTGAGACAGGTTGGTTGAATGTTAGTATAGTGAATGACAGTAAAACCCCTAAACAGTCTACTACTACTGAGACAGGTTGGTGTAATGTTAGTATAGTGAATGACAGTAAAACCCTCCTAACAGTCTACTACACTACTGAGACAGGTTGGTGTAATGTTCTATAGTGAATGACAGTAAAACCTCCTAACAGTCTACTACTACTGAGACAGGTTGTTGTAATGTTAGATAGTGAATGACAGTAAAACACTCCTAACAGTCTACTACTACGAGACAGGTTGGTGTAATTTTAGTATAGTGAATGACAGTAAAACCCTCCTAACAGTCTACTACTACTGAGACAGGTTGTGTAATTTAGTATAGTGAATGACAGTAAAACCCTCCTAACATCTACTACTACTGAGACAGGTTGGTGTAATGTTAGTATAGTGAATGACAGTAAAACCCTCCTAACAGTCTACTACTACTGAGACAGGTTGGTGTAATGTTAGTATAGTGAATGACAGTAAACCCTCCTAACAGTCTACTACTACTGAGACAGGTTGGTGTAATGTTAGTATAGTGAATGACAGTAAAACCTCCTAACAGTCTACTACTACTGAGACAGGTTGGTGTAATGTTAGTATAGTGAATGACAGTAAAAACCCCCTAACAGTCTACTACTACTGAGACAGGTTGGTGTAATGTTAGTATAGTGAATGGACAGTAAAACCCTCCTAACAGTCTACTACTACTGAGACAGGTTGGTGTAATGTTAGTATAGTGAATGACAGTAAAACCCTCCTAACAGTCTACTACTACTGAGACAGGTTGGTGTAATGTTATATAGTGAATGACAGTAAAACCCTCCTAACAGTCCTACTACTGAGACAGGTTGGTGTAATGTTAGTATAGTGAATGACAGTAAAACCCTCCTAACAGTCTACTACTGAGATAGGTTTGGTGTAATGTTAGTATAGTGAATGACAGTAAAACCCTCCTAAAAGTCTACTACTACTGAGACAGGTTGGTGTAATGTTAGTATAGTGAATGACGTAAAACCCTCCTAATAGTCTATACTACTGACACAGGTTGGTGTATGTAATGTTAGTATAGTGAATGACGTAAACCCTCCTAACAGTCTACTACTACTGAGACAGGTTGGTGTAATGTTAGTATAGTGAATGACAGTAAAACCTCCTAACAGTCTACTACTACTGAGACGGTTGGTGTAATGTTAGTATAGTGAATGACAGTAAAACCCTCCTAAACAGTCTACTACTACTGAGACAGGTTGGTGTAATGTTAGTATAGTGAATGACAGTAAAACACTCCTAACAGTCTACTACTACTGAGGACCGGTTGGTGTATGTTAGTATAGTGAATGACAGTAAAACCCCTCCTAAACAGTCTACCTACTAATGAGACAGGTTGGTGTAATGTTAGATAGTGAATGACAGTAAAACCCCTCCTAACAGTCTACTACTACTGAGACAGGTTGGTGTAATGTTAGTATATGTGAATGACAGTAAACACTCCTAACAGTCTACTACTACTGAGACAGGTTGGTTAATGTTAGTATTAGTGATGACAGTAAAACACCTCCTAAACAGTCTACTACTACTGAGACAAGGTTGGTGTAATGTTTAGTATAGTGAATGACAGTAAAACACTCCTAACAGTCTACTACGACTGAACATGGTTGGTGTAATGTTAGTATAGTGAAGGACAGTAAACCACTCCTAACAGCTACTACTACTGAGACAGGTTGGTGTAATGTTAGTCTAGGGCAATGACAGTAAAACCCTCCTAACAGTCTACTACTACTGAGACAGGTTGGTGGTTAATGTAGTATAGTGAATAACTGGACAGTAAAACCCTCCTAAACAGTCTACTACTACTGAGGACAGGTGGTGTAATGTTATATGAGTGAATGACAGTAAAACACTCCTAACAGTCTACTACTACTGAGACAGGTTGTGTAGGTTAGTATAGTGAATGACAGTAAGTAAAACCCTCCGTAACAGTCCTACTACTACTGAAGACAGGTGGTGTAATGTTAGTATAGTGACATGACAGTAAAACCCCTCCTAACAGTCTACTACTCCTGAGGAGCATGTTGGACCTGATAGGTTATATAGGGATGTACAGTAGAAACACTCCTAACGGCTACTACTACTGAGACAGGTTGTGTATGTTAGTATAGTGCAGGACGAGTAAACCCTGGGCCTAACAGTCTACTACTACTGAGACAGGTTTGGTGTAATGTTAGTATAGTAATGACAGTAAAAACCTCCTACCCGTCTACTACTACTGAGACAGGTTGGTGTAATGTTAGTATAGTGAATGACAGTAAAACCCTCCTAACAGTCTACTACTACTGAGACAGGTTGGTGTAATGTTAGTATAGTGAATGACAGTAAAACCCTCCTAACAGTCTACTACTACTGAGACAGGTTGGTGTAATGTTAGTATAGTGAATGACAGTAAAACATCCTAACAGTCTACTACTACTGAGACAGGTTGGTGTAATGTTAGTATAGTGAATGACAGTAAAACACTCCTAACAGTCTACTACTACTGAGACAGGTTGGTGTAATGTTAGTAGTGAATGACAGTAAAACCCTCCTAACAGTCTACTACTACTGAGACAGGTTGGTGTAATGTTAGTATAGTGAATGACAGTAAAACCCTCCTAACAGTCTACTGCTACTGAGACAGGTTGGTGTAATGTAAGTATAGTGAATGACAGTAAAACCCTCCTAACAGTCTACTGCTACTGAGACAGGTTGGTGTCATGTTAGTATAGTGAATGACAGTAAAACCCTCCTAACAGTCTACTGCTACTGAGACAGGTTGGTGTAATGTTAGTATAGTGAATGACAGTAAAACCCTCCTAACAGTCTACTACTACTGAGACAGGTTGGTGTAATGTTAGTATAGTGAATGACAGTAAAACCCCCTAACAGTCTACTACTACTGAGACAGGTTGGTGTAATGTTAGTATAGTGAATGACAGTAAAACCCTCCTAACAGTCTACTACTACTGAGACAGGTTGGTGTAATGTTAGTATAGTGAATGACAGTAAAACCCTCCTAACAGTCTACTACTACTGAGACAGGTTGGTGTAATGTTAGTATAGTGAATGACAGTAAAACACTCCTAACAGTCTACTACTACTGAGACAGGTGTTGTAATGTTAGTATAGGAATGACAGTAAAACACTCCTAACAGTCTACTACTACTGAGACAGGTTGGTGTAATGTTAGTATAGTGAATGACAGTAAACCCTCCTAACAGTCTACTACTACTGAGACAGGTTGGTGTAATTTTAGTATAGTGAATGACAGTAAAACCCCTAACAGTCTACTACTACTGAGACAGGTTGGTGTAATGTTAGTATAGTGAATGACAGTAAAACCCTCCTAACAGTCTACTACTACTGAGACAGGTTGTGTAATGTTAGTATAGTGAATGACAGTAAAACACTCCTAACAGTCTACTACTACTGAGACCAGGTTGGTGTAATGTTAGTATAGTGAATGACAGTAAAACTCTCCTAACAGTCTACTACTACTGAGACAGGTTGGTGTAATGTTAGTATAGTGAATGACAGTAAAACCCTCCTAACAGTCTACTACTACTGAGACAGGTTGGTGTAATGTTAGTATAGTGAATGACAGTAAAACCCTCCTAACAGTCTACTACTACTGAGACAAGTTGGTGTAATGTTAGTATAGTGAATGACAGTAAAACCCTCCTAACAGTCTACTACTACTGAGACAGGTTGGTGTAATGTTAGTATAGTGAATGACAGTAAACCCTCCTAACAGTCTACTACTACTGAGACAGGTTGGTGTAATGTTAGTATAGTGAATGACAGTAAAACCCTCCTAACAGTCTACTACTACTGAGACAGGTTGGTGTAATGTTAGTATAGTGAATGACAGTAAAACCCTCCTAACAGTCTACTACTACTGAGACAGGTTGGTGTAATGTTAGTATAGTGAATGACAGTAAAACCCTCCTAACAGTCTACTACTACTGAGACAGGTTGGTGTAATGTTAGTATAGTGAATGACAGTAAAACCCTCCTAACAGTCTACTTCTACTGAGACAGGTTGGTGTAATGTTAGTATAGTGAATGACAGTAAAACCCTCCTAACAGTCTACTACTACTGAGACAGGTTGGTGTAATGTTAGTATAGTGAATGACAGTAAAAACACTCCTAACAGTCTACTACTACTGAGACAGGTTGGTGTAATGTTAGTATAGTGAATGACAGTAAAACCCTCCTAACAGTCTACTACTACTGAGACAGGTTGGTGTAATGTTAGTATAGTGAATGACAGTAAAACCCTCCTAACAGTCTACTGCTACTGAGACAGGTTGGTGTAATGTAAGTATAGTGAATGACAGTAAAACCCTCCTAACAGTCTACTGCTACTGAGACAGGTTGGTGTCATGTTAGTATAGTGAATGACAGTAAAACCCTCCTAACAGTCTACTGCTACTGAGACAGGTTGGTGTAATGTTAGTATAGTGAATGACAGTAAAACCCTCCTAACAGTCTACTACTACTGAGACAGGTTGGTGTAATGTTAGTATAGTGAATGACAGTAAAACCCTCCTAACAGTCTACTACTACTGAGACAGGTTGGTGTAATGTTAGTATAGTGAATGACAGTAAAACCCTCCTAACAGTCTACTACTACTGAGACAGGTTGGTGTAATGTTAGTATAGTGAATGACAGTAAAACCCTCCTAACAGTCTACTACTACTGAGACAGGTTGGTGTAATGTTAGTATAGTGAATGACAGTAAAACACTCCTAACAGTCTACTACTACTGAGACAGGTTGTTGTAATGTTAGTATAGTGAATGACAGTAAAACACTCCTAACAGTCTACTACTACTGAGACAGGTTGGTGTAATGTTAGTATAGTGAATGACAGTAAAACCCTCCTAACAGTCTACTACTACTGAGACAGGTTGGTGTAATTTTAGTATAGTGAATGACAGTAAAACCCTCCTAACAGTCTACTACTACTGAGACAGGTTGGTGTAATGTTAGTATAGTGAATGACAGTAAAACCCTCCTAACAGTCTACTACTACTGAGACAGGTTGGTGTAATGTTAGTATAGTGAATGACAGTAAAACACTCCTAACAGTCTACTACTACTGAGACAGGTTGGTGTAATGTTAGTATAGTGAATGACAGTAAAACTCTCCTAACAGTCTACTACTACTGAGACAGGTTGGTGTAATGTTAGTATAGTGAATGACAGTAAAACCCTCCTAACAGTCTACTACTACTGAGACAGGTTGGTGTAATGTTAGTATAGTGAATGACAGTAAAACCCTCCTAACAGTCTACTACTACTGAGACAAGTTGGTGTAATGTTAGTATAGTGAATGACAGTAAAACCCTCCTAACAGTCTACTACTACTGAGACAGGTTGGTGTAATGTTAGTATAGTGAATGACAGTAAAACCCTCCTAACAGTCTACTACTACTGAGACAGGTTGGTGTAATGTTAGTATAGTGAATGACAGTAAAACCCTCCTAACAGTCTACTACTACTGAGACAGGTTGGTGTAATGTTAGTATAGTGAATGACAGTAAAACCCTCCTAACAGTCTACTACTACTGAGACAGGTTGGTGTAATGTTAGTATAGTGAATGACAGTAAAACCCTCCTAACAGTCTACTACTACTGAGACAGGTTGGTGTAATGTTAGTATAGTGAATGACAGTAAAACCCTCCTAACAGTCTACTTCTACTGAGACAGGTTGGTGTAATGTTAGTATAGTGAATGACAGTAAAACCCTCCTAACAGTCTACTACTACTGAGACAGGTTGGTGTAATGTTAGTATAGTGAATGACAGTAAAACCCTCCTAACAGTCTACTACTACTGAGACAGGTTGGTGTAATGTTAGTATAGTGAATGACAGTAAAAACCCTCCTAACAGTCTACTACTACTGAGACAGGTTGGTGTAATGTTAGTATAGTGAATGACAGTAAAACCCTCCTAACAGTCTACTACTACTGAGACAGGTTGGTGTAATGTTAGTATAGTGAATGACAGTAAAACCCTCCTAACAGTCTACTACTACTGAGACAGGTTGGTGTAATGTTAGTATAGTGAATGACAGTAAAACCCTCCTAAAGTCTACTACTACTGAGACAGGTTGGTGTAATGTTAGTATAGTGAATGACAGTAAGACCCTCCTAATAGTCTACTACTACTGAGACAGGTTGGTGTAATGTTAGTATAGTGAATGACAGTAAAACCCTCCTAACAGTCTACTACTACTGAGACAGGTTGGTGTAATGTTAGTATAGTGAATGACAGTAAAACCCTCCTAACAGTCTACTACTACTGAGACAGGTTGGTGTAATGTTAGTATAGTGAATGACAGTAAAACACTCCTAACAGTCTACTACTACTGAGACAGGTTGGTGTAATGTTAGTATAGTGAATGACAGTAAACCCTCCTAACAGTCTACTACTACTGAGACAGGTTGGTGTAATGTTAGTATAGTGAATGACAGTAAAACCCTCCTAACAGTCTACTACTACTGAGGACAGGTTGGTGTAATGTTAGTATAGTGAATGACAGTAAAACCCTCCTAACAGTCTACTACTACTGAGACAGGTTGGTGTAATGTTAGTATAGTGAATGACAGTAAAACACTCCTAACAGTCTACTACTACTGAGACAGATTGGTGTAATGTTAGTATAGTGAATGACAGTAAAACCCTCCTAACAGTCTACTACTACTGAGACAGGTTGGTGTAATGTTAGTATAGTGAATGACAGTAAAACCCTCCTAACAGTCTACTACTACTGAGACAGGTTGGTGTAATGTTAGTATAGTGAATGACAGTAAAACCCTCCTAACAGTCTACTACTACTGAGACAGGTTGGTGTAATGTTAGTATAGTGAATGACAGTAAAACCCTCCTAACAGTCTACTACTACTGAGACAGGTTGGTGTAATGTTAGTATAGTGAATGACAGTAAAACCCTCCTAACAGTCTACTACTACTGAGACAGGTTGGTGTAATGTTAGTATAGTGAATGACAGTAAAACCCTCCTAACAGTCTACTACTACTGAGACAGGTTGGTGTAATGTTAGTATAGTGAATGACAGTAAAACCCTCCTAAAAGTCTACTACTACTGAGACAGGTTGGTGTAATGTTAGTATAGTGAATGACAGTAAAACCCTCCTAATAGTCTACTACTACTGAGACAGGTTGGTGTAATGTTAGTATAGTGAATGACAGTAAACCCTCCTAACAGTCTACTACTACTGAGACAGGTTGGTGTAATGTTAGTATAGTGAATGACAGTAAAACCCTCCTAACAGTCTACTACTACTGAGACAGGTTGGTGTAATGTTAGTATAGTGAATGACAGTAAAACCCTCCTAACAGTCTACTACTACTGAGACAGGTTGGTGTAATGTTAGTATAGTGAATGACAGTAAAACCGTCCTAACAGTCTACTACTACTGAGACAGGTTGGTGTAATGTTAGTATAGTGAATGACAGTAAAACCCTCCTAACAGTCTACTACTACTGAGACAGGTTGGTGTAATGTTAGTATAGTGAATGACAGTAAAACCCTCCTAACAGTCTACTACTACTGAGACAGGTTGGTGTAATGTTAGTATAGTGAATGACAGTAAAACACTCCTAACAGTCTACTACTACTGAGACAGGTTGGTGTAATGTTAGTATAGTGAATGACAGTAAAACCCTCCTAACAGTCTACTACTACTGAGACAGGTTGGTGTAATGTTAGTATAGTGAATGACAGTAAACCCTCCTAACAGTCTACTACTACTGAGACAGGTTGGTGTAATGTTAGTATAGTGAATGACAGTAAAACCCTCCTAACAGTCTACTACTACTGAGACAGGTTGGTGTAATGTTAGTATAGTGAATGACAGTTAAAACACTCCTAACAGTCTACTACTACTGAGACAGGTTGGTGTAATGTTAGTATAGTGAATGACAGTAAAACCGTCCTAACAGTCTACTACTACTGAGACAGGTTGGTGTAATGTTAGTATAGTGAATGACAGTAAAACCGTCCTAACAGTCTACTACTACTGAGACAGGTTGGTTGTAATGTTAGTATAGTGAATGACAGTAAAACCCTCCTAACAGTCTACTACTACTGAGACAGGTTGGTGTAATGTTAGTATAGTGAATGACAGTAAAACCCTCCTAACAGTCTACTACTACTGAGACAGGTTGGTGTAATGTTAGTATAGTGAATGACAGTAAACCCTCCTAACAGTCTACTACTACTGAGACAGGTTGGTGTAATGTTAGTATAGTGAATGACAGTAAAACACTCCTAACAGTCTACTACTACTGAGACAGGTTGGTGTAATGTTAGTATAGTGAATGACAGTAAAACCCTCCTAACAGTCTACTACTACTGAGACAGGTTGGTGTAATGTTAGTATAGTGAATGACAGTAAAACCCTCCTAACAGTCTACTACTACTGAGACAGGTTGGTGTAATGTTAGTATAGTGAATGACAGTAAAACCCTCCTAACAGTCTACTACTACTGAGACAGGTTGGTGTAATGTTAGTATAGTGAATGACAGTAAAACACTCCTAACAGTCTACTACTACTGAGACAGATTGGTGTAATGTTAGTATAGTGAATGACAGTAAAACCCTCCTAACAGTCTACTACTACTGAGACAGGTTGGTGTAATGTTAGTATAGTGAATGACAGTAAAACCCTCCTAACAGTCTACTACTACTGAGACAGGTTGGTGTAATGTTAGTATAGTGAATGACAGTAAAACCCTCCTAACAGTCTACTTCTACTGAGACAGGTTGGTGTAATGTTAGTATAGTGAATGACAGTAAAACCCTCCTAACAGTCTACTACTACTGAGACAGGTTGGTGTAATGTTAGTATAGTGAATGACAGTAAAACCCTCCTAACAGTCTACTACTACTGAGACAGGTTGGTGTAATGTTAGTATAGTGAATGACAGTAAAACCCTCCTAACAGTCTACTACTACTGAGACAGGTTGGTGTAATGTTAGTATAGTGAATGACAGTAAAACCCTCCTAACAGTCTACTACTACTGAGACAGGTTGGTGTAATGTTAGTATAGTGAATGACAGTAAAACCCTCCTAAAAGTCTACTACTACTGAGACAGGTTGGTGTAATGTTAGTATAGTGAATGACAGTAAAACCCTCCTAATAGTCTACTACTACTGAGACAGGTTGGTGTAATGTTAGTATAGTGAATGACAGTAAAACCCTCCTAACAGTCTACTACTACTGAGACAGGTTGGTGTAATGTTAGTATAGTGAATGACAGTAAAACCCTCCTAACAGTCTACTACTACTGAGACAGGTTGGTGTAATGTTAGTATAGTGAATGACAGTAAAACCCTCCTAACAGTCTACTACTACTGAGACAGGTTGGTGTAATGTTAGTATAGTGAATGACAGTAAAACACTCCTAACAGTCTACTACTACTGAGACAGGTTGGTGTAATGTTAGTATAGTGAATGACAGTAAAACACTCCTAACAGTCTACTACTACTGAGACAGGTTGGTGTAATGTTAGTATAGTGAATGACAGTAAAACACTCCTAACAGTCTACTACTACTGAGACAGGTTGGTGTAATGTTAGTATAGGGAATGACAGTAAAACACTCCTAACTGTCTACTACTACTGAGACAGGTTGGTGTAATGTTAGTATAGTGAATGACAGTAAAACCCTCCTAACAGTCTACTACTACTGAGACAGGTTGGTGTAATGTTAGTATAGTGAATGACAGTAAACACTCCTAACAGTCTACTACTACTGAGACAGGTTGGTGTAATGTTAGTATAGTGAATGACAGTAAAACACTCCTAACAGTCTACTACTACTGAGACAGGTTGGTGTAATGTTAGTATAGTGAAGGACAGTAAAACACTCCAAACAGTCTACTACTACTGAGACAGGTTGGTGTAATGTTAGTATAGTGAAGGACAGTAAAACTCTCCTAACAGTCTACTACTACTGAGACAGGTTGGTGTAATGTTAGTATAGTGAATGACAGTAAAACCCTCCTAACAGTCTACTACTACTGAGACAGGTTGGTGTAATGTTAGTATAGTGAATGACAGTAAAACACTCCTAACAGTCTACTACTACTGAGACAGGTTGGTGTAATGTTAGTATAGTGAATGACAGTAAAACCCTCCTAACAGTCTACTACTACTGAGACAGGTTGGTGTAATGTTAGTATAGTGAATGACAGTAAAACCGTCCTAACAGTCTACTACTACTGAGACAGGTTGGTGTAATGTTAGTATAGTGAATGACAGTAAAACCCTCCTAACAGTCTACTACTACTGAGACAGGTTGGTGTAATGTTAGTATAGTGAATGACAGTAAAACCCTCCTAACAGTCTACTACTACTGAGACAGGTTGGTGTAATGTTAGTATAGTGAATGACAGTAAAACCCTCCTAACAGTCTACTACTACTGAGACAGGTTGGTGTAATGTTAGTATAGTGAATGACAGTAAAACACTCCTAACAGTTTACTACTACTGAGACAGGTTGGTGTAATGTTAGTATAGTGAATGACAGTAAAACCCTCCTAACAGTCTACTACTACTGAGACAGGTTGGTGTAATGTTAGTATAGTGAAGGACAGTAAAACCCTCCTAACAGTCTACTACTACTGAGACAGGTTGGTGTAATGTTAGTATAGTGAATGACAGTAAAACCCTCCTAACAGTCTACTACTACTGAGACAGGTTGGTGTAATGTTAGTATAGTGAATGACAGTAAAACCCTCCTAACAGTCTACTACTACTGAGACAGGTTGGTGTAATGTTAGTATAGTGAATGACAGTAAAACACTGCTAACAGTCTACTACTACTGAGACAGGTTGGTGTAATGTTAGTATAGTGAATGACAGTAAAACCCTCCTAACAGTCTACTACTACTGAGACAGGTTGGTGTAATGTTAGTATAGTGAATGACAGTAAACCCTCCTAACAGTCTACTACTACTGAGACAGGTTGGTGTAATGTTAGTATAGTGAATGACAGTAAAACCCTCCTAACAGTCTACTACTACTGAGACAGGTTGGTGTAATGTTAGTATAGTGAATGACAGTAAAACCCTCCTAACAGTCTACTACTACTGAGACAGGTTGGTGTAATGTTAGTATAGTGAATGACAGTAAAACCCTCCTAAAAGTCTACTACTACTGAGACAGGTTGGTGTAATGTTAGTATAGTGAATGACAGTAAAACCCTCCTAACAGTCTACTACTACTGAGACAGGTTGGTGTAATGTTAGTATAGTGAATGACAGTAAAACCCTCCTAACAGTCTACTACTACTGAGACAGGTTGGTGTAATGTTAGTATAGTGAATGACAGTAAAACCCTCCTAACAGTCTACTACTACTGAGACAGGTTGGTGTAATGTTAGTATAGTGAATGACAGTAAAACCCTCCTAACAGTCTACTACTACTGAGACAGGTTGGTGTAATGTTAGTATAGTGAATGACAGTAAAACCCTCCTAAAGTCTACTACTACTGAGACAGGTTGGTGTAATGTTAGTATAGTGAATGACAGTAAAACCCTCCTAACAGTCTACTACTACTGAGACAGGTTGGTGTAATGTTAGTATAGTGAATGACAGTAAAACCCTCCTAACAGTCTACTACTACTGAGACAGGTTGGTGTAATGTTAGTATAGTGAATGACAGTAAAACACTCCTAACAGTCTACTACTACTGAGACAGGTTGGTGTAATGTTAGTATAGTGAATGACAGTAAAACACTCCTAACAGTCTACTACTACTGAGACAGGTTGGTGTAATGTTAGTATAGTGAATGACAGTAAAACCCTCCTAACAGTCTACTACTACTGAGACAGGTTGGTGTAATGTTAGTATAGTGAATGACAGTAAACCCTCCTAACAGTCTACTACTACTGAGACAGGTTGGTGTAATGTTAGTATAGTGAATGACAGTAAAACCCTCCTAACAGTCTACTACTACTGAGACAGGTTGGTGTAATGTTAGTATAGTGAATGACAGTAAAACACTCCTAACAGTCTACTACTACTGAGACAGATTGGTGTAATGTTAGTATAGTGAATGACAGTAAAACCCTCCTAACAGTCTACTACTACTGAGACAGGTTGGTGTAATGTTAGTATAGTGAATGACAGTAAAACCCTCCTAACAGTCTACTACTACTGAGACAGGTTGGTGTAATGTTAGTATAGTGAATGACAGTAAAACCCTCCTAACAGTCTACTTCTACTGAGACAGGTTGGTGTAATGTTAGTATAGTGAATGACAGTAAAACCCTCCTAACAGTCTACTACTACTGAGACAGGTTGGTGTAATGTTAGTATAGTGAATGACAGTAAAACCCTCCTAACAGTCTACTACTACTGAGACAGGTTGGTGTAATGTTAGTATAGTGAATGACAGTAAAACCCTCCTAACAGTCTACTACTACTGAGACAGGTTGGTGTAATGTTAGTATAGTGAATGACAGTAAAACCCTCCTAAAAGTCTACTACTACTGAGACAGGTTGGTGTAATGTTAGTATAGTGAATGACAGTAAAACCCTCCTAATAGTCTACTACTACTGAGACAGGTTGGTGTAATGTTAGTATAGTGAATGACAGTAAAACCCTCCTAACAGTCTACTACTACTGAGACAGGTTGGTGTAATGTTAGTATAGTGAATGACAGTAAAACCCTCCTAACAGTCTACTACTACTGAGACAGGTTGGTGTAATGTTAGTATAGTGAATGACAGTAAAACCCTCCTAACAGTCTACTACTACTGAGACAGGTTGGTGTAATGTTAGTATAGTGAATGACAGTAAAACACTCCTAACAGTCTACTACTACTGAGACAGGTTGGTGTAATGTTAGTATAGTGAATGACAGTAAAACACTCCTAACAGTCTACTACTACTGAGACAGGTTGGTGTAATGTTAGTATAGTGAATGACAGTAAAACCCTCCTAACAGTCTACTACTACTGAGACAGGTTGGTGTAATGTTAGTATAGTGAATGACAGTAAAACACTCCTAACAGTCTACTACTACTGAGACAGAAAACTCAAGTCTGAAATTTCTAAGTGGAAATTACAAACTTCAGAAGCCTTTTTAAACCTCAAATACACTACAAGTTTTACATTTCCTGCATTGCTGGAAAGTTATTCTGCAGTGGGGGGTGATCAAATTAAGATCCTACATCTGTACACATAATTGTACATGGGGATATGTATGGGGGTCTATAACATCCAATCACAGAGGTTTACATCAGCTGACAGTTGCAATGTTATTGCTAATAACTCAAACTGCCCTTTTCAGATAAAGACATAAACTCTGTACAGATGTAGGATCTTAATTTGATCACCCTGTTGCAGAAAAACTAAACTTGTAGTGTATTTGAATGTAATTAAACTTTAGAAAAGGTTTCTGAAGATGATAAATTCCACTTTTCCATTTTAAAACTGTTCATTAATTATTATCCACACAGTAATTAAAATGTCCTGTTTCTGCAGGATTATTTTCCTGGTGTAGCAAACTGGCTCAAATTAAGATCCAACATCTGCAGCAATATACCCCTCTCTAATGTATATGGCTCTATTGAGATTCACTTTTGACCATTTGACATCTTGTATTTACTGTTGTTTAGGCTGGTTGAATGAGTTGCCTGTGAAAGCTACTTCATCTGCAAGAAAACAGGCGGCTGCACCAGTGACTGTCAGAGGTTTTGTGATTTCCTCATATGAACGTGAAAGTAAGTGTGTTGTCTACGCAGTTACAACAATGGCTGTTGAAACTGTGGCACATATTTTTTCGGTAACATTGAATAAATGTGTTGGTATGTAGGAAAGACGGGCAGACTCTCGTACTGTTGGTCTAGACTACCTACAAACTATTATAAGGCTATGATCACTTATCATGCCGACAAACCTGATGGTCTCTGTGAACTGATCTGAACAGGTTTAGACTGGTCATCTATGATATGTAGGTTATATACAGTACTGTCGTGACGTTGTATTAGTTAATGTGACGACTGTTGCTCATCGAATGATTAACGGTTTATAATTGCGTGATTAAATGAATTAAGCAATGAATCAAGCAATTATTAACTCATTAACCTGGGGCACCATGGGAACATTGTTTTGATTGAGTTTCTATTTCCCAAATTAACTCAAAGGATGTCAGAATATCGATTACAACAGTCGCTAAATTAATCAATTTCCTCTACAGTCTCATAATCTGAACGTCGCATAATCCGGGAATCTGCACGGACCCGGGCTTTACCACTGAATTTACCACACCAATCTTAGTTGATTATTTATTTACTAGCAAGCTAAAATGATGATAAAAATACACATACACAAAACACAGTCTAGCTATTGATTAGGACTTAGTATAACGGGCCAACACACTATGGCGCTTGTTACCCAAAATGGGGATTTTAAAGAGAGAGAAAGAAAGGAAACGAGAGAAATATACATTTGGGTTCATTTGTCAGCCATGCTTATTTAAAATTAGCCTTGCCCCGAACTGCCGCTCTTATGGGTCAGAATATAATGATGTAATTACGTGTTGGAGGTCTCAGGTGGGAAGCTCCGCGTGGGTCGTTTAGGCTTCTAAATGAAGCACTTCTCCGGCGCAACTCTCTGGTTGTCCTCACGATGTCAGTGTCCTTCTTGGCTAAGTGGTCTGATCCCTCACCCTTGATCTGAAAGGGGTCTTCTGAGGACAGACAGCTCTGTAGCTCAGAGCTCACAGCTTTGGCCCGAACGGTGTCGATACCACGATTCAATGGAGAGTGGAGGCTGGGTGGTTCGGCTTGAATTCACTCGCTTAGACACAGCTACTCGTCCGTAGCTCGTGTAGAAAAAGATTTCTTTGTCTTCAACCTTGTGTTTCGTTTTGGGGTTCGTCGACTTTGTTAGACCTTCGCTGCAGCTTGGGGTCAATTAGTCTCATATGTTAATTCTTCACTCTCCTGTCTTATACCCTCGGGTCAGAAGTGGGTGTAACCGCCTTTAGGGCAATTCTCTGGGCGGACCAAGTAAAGGGGCAAGGCCTAGATTTTGACTAAAATCCATTTTTAGACACTAACTTCACATTTCATCTTTACCAAAACATTCTGTTTGATTTGGATATTTTCTACACAACGTACAATGTATAAACATCAGGCATATACTGGGAAAACTCTTAAAGGTACAATGTTTTCATAATAACGTCATCTCTTAACCTTTAAAAACAATACAAAAGTTACATACATTTTAATATTCCACCTCTCGTCATGACCACCATTGTGGCTGACGGAAACCATTGTTCCAAAGTCCCTTTATTGCATGTTTAATGTTCTGAGGCCAGTTCTCCATTGTTAGGACAAAGGAATTTCTCTGTGGCCTAAGTTTATTATGGGCGTGAGGTGTCATAAAACCCCCACATCTTCAGACCCCTAGATCTCTCCTCCTCTGTTGGGGGTTTAGGAGATAATCTGTAGGGTGGTGGTCTCCTGTACCCTGACCTGATCAGGACAGTCATGACAGTACATTCTCTGTCCTGCTACTGGTAGGACTATAACATTATGTTGATCTGAACAGGTTTAGACTGGTCATCTATGATATGTAGGTTATATACAGTACATTC
Organism: Salmo trutta; assembly: GCF_901001165.1. NCBI lineage: Eukaryota > Metazoa > Chordata > Actinopteri > Salmoniformes > Salmonidae > Salmo > Salmo trutta. The sequence goes on along the minus strand of NW_021822398.1, from coordinate 13,175 downwards.
TCTGTCCTGCTACTGGTAGGACTATAACATTATGTTGATCTGAACAGGTTTAGACTGGTCATCTATGATATGTAGGTTATATACAGTACATTCTCTGTCCTGCTACTGGTAGGACTATAACATTATGTTGATCTGAACAGGTTTAGACTGGTCATCTATGATATGTAGGTTATATACAGTACATTCTCTGTCCTGCTACTGGTAGGACTATAACATTATGTTGATCTGAACAGGTTTAGACTGGTCATCTATGATATGTAGGTTATATACAGTACATTCTCTGTCCTGCTACTGGTAGGACTATAACATTATGTTGATCTGAACAGGTTTAGACTGGTCATCTATGATATGTAGGTTATATACAGTACATTCTCTGTCCTGCTACTGGTAGGACTATAACATTATGTTGATCTGAACAGGTTTAGGCTGGTCATCTATGATATGTAGGTTATATACAGTACATTCTCTGTCCTGCTACTGGTAGGACTATAACATTATGTTGATCTGAACAGGTTTAGACCGGTCATCTATGATATGTAGGTTATATACAGTACATTCTCTGTCCTGCTACTGGTAGGACTATAACATTATGTTGATCTGAACAGGTTTAGACCGGTCATCTATGATATGTAGGTTATATACAGTACATTCTCTGTCCTGCTACTGGTAGGACTATAACATTATGTTGATCTGAACAGGTTTAGACTGGTCATCTATGATATGTAGGTTATATACAGTACTGTCGTGACGTTGTATTAGTTAATGTGACGACTGTTGCTCATCGAATGATTAACGGTTTATAATTGCGTGATTAAATGAATTAAGCAATGAATCAAGCAATTATTAACTCATTAACCTGGGGCACCATGGGAACATTGTTTTGATTGAGTTTCTATTTCCCAAATTAACTCAAAGGATGTCAGAATATCGATTACAACAGTCGCTAAATTAATCAATTTCCTCTACAGTCTCATAATCTGAACGTCGCATAATCCGGGAATCTGCACGGACCCGGGCTTTACCACTGAATTTACCACACCAATCTTAGTTGATTATTTATTTACTAGCAAGCTAAAATGATGATAAAAATACACATACACAAAACACAGTCTAGCTATTGATTAGGACTTAGTATAACGGGCCAACACACTATGGCGCTTGTTACCCAAAATGGGGATTTTAAAGAGAGAGAAAGAAAGGAAACGAGAGAAATATACATTTGGGTTCATTTGTCAGCCATGCTTATTTAAAATTAGCCTTGCCCCGAACTGCCGCTCTTATGGGTCAGAATATAATGATGTAATTACGTGTTGGAGGTCTCAGGTGGGAAGCTCCGCGTGGGTCGTTTAGGCTTCTAAATGACGCACTTCTCCGGCGCAACTCTCTGGTTGTCCTCACGATGTCAGTGTCCTTCTTGGCTAAGTGGTCTGATCCCTCACCCTTGATCTGAAAGGGGTCTTCTGAGGACAGACAGCTCTGTAGCTCAGAGCTCACAGCTTTGGCCCGAACGGTGTCGATACCACGATTCAATGGAGAGTGGAGGCTGGGTGGTTCGGCTTGAATTCACTCGCTTAGACACAGCTACTCGTCCGTAGCTCGTGTAGAAAAAGATTTCTTTGTCTTCAACCTTGTGTTTCGTTTTGGGGTTCGTCGACTTTGTTAGACCTTCGCTGCAGCTTGGGGTCAATTAGTCTCATATGTTAATTCTTCACTCTCCTGTCTTATACCCTCGGGTCAGAAGTGGGTGTAACCGCCTTTAGGGCAATTCTCTGGGCGGACCAAGTAAAGGGGCAAGGCCTAGATTTTGACTAAAATCCATTTTTAGACACTAACTTCACATTTCATCTTTACCAAAACATTCTGTTTGATTTGGATATTTTCTACACAACGTACAATGTATAAACATCAGGCATATACTGGGAAAACTCTTAAAGGTACAATGTTTTCATAATAACGTCATCTCTTAACCTTTAAAAACAATACAAAAGTTACATACATTTTAATATTCCACCTCTCGTCATGACCACCATTGTGGCTGACGGAAACCATTGTTCCAAAGTCCCTTTATTGCATGTTTAATGTTCTGAGGCCAGTTCTCCATTGTTAGGACAAAGGAATTTCTCTGTGGCCTAAGTTTATTATGGGCGTGAGGTGTCATAAAACCCCCACATCTTCAGACCCCTAGATCTCTCCTCCTCTGTTGGGGGTTTAGGAGATAATCTGTAGGGTGGTGGTCTCCTGTACCCTGACCTGATCAGGACAGTCATGACAGTACATTCTCTGTCCTGCTACTGGTAGGACTATAACATTATGTTGATCTGAACAGGTTTAGACTGGTCATCTATGATATGTAGGTTATATACAGTACATTCTCTGTCCTGCTACTGGTAGGACTATAACATTATGTTGATCTGAACAGGTTTAGACTGGTCATCTATGATATGTAGGTTATATACAGTACATTCTCTGTCCTGCTACTGGTAGGACTATAACATTATGTTGATCTGAACAGGTTTAGACTGGTCATCTATGATATGTAGGTTATATACAGTACATTCTCTGTCCTGCTACTGGTAGGACTATAACATTATGTTGATCTGAACAGGTTTAGACTGGTCATCTATGATATGTAGGTTATATACAGTACATTCTCTGTCCTGCTACTGGTAGGACTATAACATTATGTTGATCTGAACAGGTTTAGACTGGTCATCTATGATATGTAGGTTATATACAGTACATTCTCTGTCCTGCTACTGGTAGGACTATAACATTATGTTGATCTGAACAGGTTTAGGCTGGTCATCTATGATATGTAGGTTATATACAGTACATTCTCTGTCCTGCTACTGGTAGGACTATAACATTATGTTGATCTGAACAGGTTTAGACCGGTCATCTATGATATGTAGGTTATATACAGTACATTCTCTGTCCTGCTACTGGTAGGACTATAACATTATGTTGATCTGAACAGGTTTAGACCGGTCATCTATGATATGTAGGTTATATACAGTACATTCTCTGTCCTGCTACTGGTAGGACTATAACATTATGTTGATCTGAACAGGTTTAGACTGGTCATCTATGATATGTAGGTTATATACAGTACATTCTCTGTCCTGCTACTGGTAGGACTATAACATTATGTTGATCTGAACAGGTTTAGACTGGTCATCTATGATGTGTAGGTTATATACAGTACATTCTCTCTCCTGCTACTGGTAGGACTATAACATTATGTTGATCTGAACAGGTTTAGGCTGGTAATCTATGATATGTAGGTTATATACAGTACATTCTCTGTCCTGCTACTGGTAGGACTATAACATTATGTTGATCTGAACAGGTTTAGGCTGGTCATCTATGATATGTAGGTTATATACAGTACATTCTCTGTCCTGCTACTGGTAGGACTATAACATTATGTTGATCTGAACAGGTTTAGACTGGTAATCTATGATATGTAGGTTATATACAGTACATTCTCTGTCCTGCTACTGGTAGGACTATAACATTATGTTGATCTGAACAGGTTTAGGCTGGTCATCTATGATATGTAGGTTATATACAGTACATTCTCTGTCCTGCTACTGGTAGGACTATAACATTATGTTGATCTGAACAGGTTTAGACTGGTAATCTAAGATATGTAGGTTATATACAGTACATTCTCTGTCCTGCTACTGGTAGGACTATAACATTATGTTGATCTGAACAGGTTTAGGCTGGTCATCTATGATATGTAGGTTATATACAGTACATTCTCTGTCCTGCTACTGGTAGGAATATAACATTATGTTGATCTGAACAGGTTTAGACTGGTAACCTATGATATGTAGGTTATATACAGTACATTCTCTGTCCTGCTACTGGTAGGACTATAACATTATGTTGATCTGAACAGGTTTAGACCGGTCATCTATGATATGTAGGTTATATACAGTACATTCTCTGTCCTGCTACTGGTAGGACTATAACATTATGTTGATCTGAACAGGTTTAGACTGGTCATCTATGATATGTAGGTTATATACAGTACATTCTCTGTCCTGCTACTGGTAGGACTATAACATTATGTTGATCTGAACAGGTTTAGACTGGTCATCTATGATATGTAGGTTATATACAGTACATTCTCTGTCCTGCTACTGGTAGGACTATAACATTATGTTGATCTGAACAGGTTTAGACTGGTCATCTATGATGTGTAGGTTATATACAGTACATTCTCTGTCCTGCTACTGGTAGGACTATAACATTATGTTGATCTGAACAGGTTTAGGCTGGTCATCTATGATGTGTAGGTTATATACAGCACATTCTCTGTCCTGCTACTGGTAGGACTATAACATTATGTTGATCTGAACAGGTTTAGGCTGGTCATCTATGATGTGTAGGTTATTTACAGTACATTCTCTGTCCTGCTACTGGTAGGACTATAACATTATGTTGATCTGAACAGGTTTAGACTGGTCATCTATGATATGTAGGTTATATACAGTACATTCTCTGTCCTGCTACTGGTAGGACTATAACATTATGTTGATCTGAACAGGTTTAGACTGGTCATCTATGATATGTAGGTTATATACAGTACATTCTCTGTCCTGCTACTGGTAGGACTATAACATTATGTTGATCTGAACAGGTTTAGACTGGTCATCTATGATATGTAAGTTATATACAGTACATTCTCTGTCCTGCTACTGGTAGGACTATAACATTATGTTGATCTGAACAGGTTTAGGCTGGTCATCTATGATATGTAGGCTATAGCTGAGGTATAGACCTTGATCTGCATATCACTAACAAACTGCTATTATACATTATAACCTTGTCTACTTTACATAATATAACAACTCTCACTTGATGCAAAAAACCTTTCTGAATGGATCAACAATTTCCTCCTTGGATCAATCAAGTCCGTTTTAGCCCTTCTGTCTACATTCTCAGATATGTTTAGAAAAGAACAGATTGAAAGACAATAAATAGCCTACTGTTAGTGAATACAAATACGTGTGAGACATGGCCTTGTGTTGCTGTACTGTCTATATCTACCTTAACAAACAATGACTAATTATTATTATTATTATTATTATTATTATTAATATTATTATTATTGTTATTATTATTGTTGCTGTACTGTCTATAACTACCTTAACAAACAGTGACTTATTATTATTATTATTATTATTATTATTATTATTGTTGCTGTACTGTCTATAACTACCTTAACAAACAGTCACTTATTATTATTATTATTATTATTATTGTTGCTGCACTGTCTATAACTACCTTAACAAACAGTGACGTATTATTATTATATCAACCAACATGTTGGATCTCTGTTTAGTTGTCACTGTGTTAACCACAACCAACATGCTGGATCTCTGTTTAGGACTTCACTGTGTTAACCACAACCAACATGCTGGATCTCTGTTTAGGGGTCACTGTGTTAACCACAACCAACATGCTGGATCTCTGTTTAGTTGTCACTGTGTTAACCACAACCAAGATCCTGGATCTCTGTTTAGTTGTCACTGTGTTAACCACAACCAACATGCTGGATCTCTGTTTAGTTGTCACTGTGTTGACCACAACCAACATGCTGGATATCTGTTTAGGACGTCACTGTGTTAACCACAACCAACATGCTGGATCTCTGTTTAGTTGTCACTGTGTTAACCACAACCAACATGTTGGATCTCTGTTTAGTTGTCACTGTGTTAACCACAACCAACATGCTGGATCTCTGTTTAGTTGTTACTGTGTTAACCACAACCAACATGCTGGATCTCTGTTTAGTTGTCACTGTGTTAACCACAACAAACATGCTGGATCTCTGTTTAGTTGTCACTGTGTTAACCACAATCAACATGCTGGATCTCTGTTTAGTTGTCACTATGTTAACCACAACCAACATGCTGGATCTCTGTTTAGGACGTCACTGTGTTAACCACAACCAACATGTTGGATCTCTGTTTACAGGGGTCAGTGCTCTAAAATGAGTCTCTCTGGGGAGAGAGAGGAGGGGGGCCCTGCCTCTAAAATGAGTCTCTCTGGGGAGAGAGAGGAGGGGGTCCCTGCCTCTAAAATGAGTCTCTCTGGGGAGAGAGAGGAGGGGGGCCCTGCTTCCAAAATGCATCTCTCTGGGGGACATGACACCAAAGCTAAGAGGTAAGATGACAATTTTATGAATAATTCATTCAGTTTATTTCCAAAATAAATAGCTATCTTAAGGTGTAATCAGTTACTGTAAATCTCTCTGGATAAGAGCTTCTGCTAAATCAGGGGTTCTCAATCCGGGGTCTGTGGAGGTACTGCAGGGGTTCTGCAGGAAGCGTGGGGAGTGGTGGTGTATCCAGGGAGAAAACTAAACTAATATTCTGAAATGTCATTGTGGTCTTATGTTCCCATCTATTGGAATTATTTAGCAACTGCAGTAGTGCTGAAAAAATGTGTTATTCCTTACTAAAGTAGTAATTACTCAGAATTACTAGTTAATTTTATCACTTACAGTCATAAAATAAGAACTTATAGCATAGCAAACAATTAAACTGACATAAACCAAATTAATTACCAAATTGAGCCGGTCGGTCACATTTGAGAGTGAGGGAGATATATAGCATTTTGCATAAAAAAACATGATTTTTGTCTCTCTGAAATGAAACCATCAAGTAATAGATTTTAAACAAATCCTTGTCGGTGAGAGATGTAATAATTAATACATAATTTCTTTAAACAATAAAAGCTCATTTCTGTAAAGTGATATGTTGCGTTTTGGAACTCTTCTTATGTTTCCCCATCTGAGATCAGAGTAGATGAGAGATATAATGTTTGTCTCTGTTGTGTTGAAGACCAATCAAGCAGGAGAGACCAGCCTCCCCTGTACCCAGCTGTGTGTCCATGAAGAGTGACTGGTCTATGGATCCTCCTATACTGTTTAGAGAGGGAGACTTTTCTACTGAACAAAGGTAAGAAGAACTCATGGGTCATGGTCAGTGAGTAAAACAACACTGTCTCTAGTCATTTCTCCTCTACCATTTTCACATTTCATTTAGTTGTTTTCATAATCCATAGGCTAACCCTTTTGTCCATTTTCATAGTCCTAAAACAATATTAAACACAACATTCCCTCTGTGTGTGTGTGTGTGCTCTCCCTGGATGAGGAGATGTAATCTCTATCCTGATTGCCTAGTCACTTTTACCCCTACCTACATGTACATATTACCTCAATTACCTCAACTACCTGGTACCCCTGCACATTGACTCAGTACTGGTGCTCCTTATAGTCTCATTATTACCTCAACTACCTGGTACCCCTGCACATTGACTCAGTACTGGTACTCCTTATAGTCTCATTATTACCTCAACTACCTGGTACCCCTGCACATTGACTCAGTACTGGTACTCCTTATAGTCTCATTATTACCTCAACTACCTGGTACCCCTGCACATTGACTCAGTACTGGTACTCCTTATAGTGTCAGTATTACCTCAACTACCTGGTACCCCTGCACATTGACTCAGTACTGGTACTCCTTATAGTCTCATTATTACCTCAACTACCTGGTACCCCTGCACATTGACTCAGTACTGGTACTCCTTATAGTCTCATTATTACCTCAACTACCTGGTACCCCTGCACATTGACTCAGTACTGGTACTCCTTATAGTCTCATTATTACCCCAACTACCTGGTACCACTGCACATTGACTCAGTACTGGTACTCCTTATATCCTCATTATTACCTCAACTACCTGGTACCCCTGCACATTGACTCAGTACTGGTACTCATTATAGTCTCATTATTACCTCAACTACCTGGTACCCCTGCACATTGACTCAGTACTGGTACTCCTTATAGTCTCATTATTACCTCAACTACCTGGTACCCCTGCACATTGACTCAGTACTGGTACTCCTTATAGTCTCATTATTACCTCAACTACCTGGTACCCCTGGACATTGACTCAGTACTGGTACTCCTTATAGTCTCATTATTACCTCAACTACCTGGTACCCCTGCACATTGACTCAGTACTGGTACTCCTTATAGTCTCATTATTCCCTCAACTACCTGGTACCCCTGCACATTGACTCAGTACTGGTACTCCTTATAGTCTCATTATTACCTCAACTACCTGGTACCCCTGCACATTGACTCAGTACTGGTACTCCTTATAGTCTCATTATTACCTCAACTACCTGGTACCCCTGCACATTGACTCAGTACTGGTACTCCTTATAGTCTCATTATTACCTCAACTACCTGGTACCCCTGCACATTGACTCAGTACTGGTACTCCTTATAGTCTCATTATTACCTCAACTACCTGGTACCCCTGCACATTGACTCAGTACTGGTACTCCTTATAGTCTCATTATTACCTCAACTACCTGGTACCCCTGCACATTGACTCAGTACTGGTACTCCTTATAGTCTCATTATTACCTCAACTACCTGGTACCCCTGCACATTGACTCAGTACTGGTACTCCTTATAGTCTCATTATTACCTCAACTACCTGGTACCCCTGCACATTGACTAAGTACTGGTACTCCTTATAGTCTCATTATTACCTCAACTACCTGGTACCCCTGCACATTGACTCAGTACTGGTACTCCTTATAGCCTCAATATTACCTCAACTACCTGGTACCCCTGCACATTGACTCAGTACTGGTACTCCTTATAGTCTCATTATTACCTCAACTACCTGGTACCCCTGCACATTGACTCAGTACTGGTACTCCTTATAGTCTCATTATTACCTCAACTACCTGGTACCCCTGCACATTGACTCAGTACTGGTACTCCTTATAGCCTCATTATTACCTCAACTACCTGGTACCCCTGCACATTGACTCAGTACTGGTACTCCTTATAGTCTCATTATTACCTCAACTACCTGGTACCCCTGCACATTGACTCAGTACTGGTACTCCTTATAGTCTCATTATTACCTCAACTACCTGGTACCCTTGCACATTGACTCAGTACTGGTACTCCTTATATTCTCATTATTACCTCAACTACCTGGTACCCCTGCACATTGACTCAGTACTGGTACTCCTTATAGTCTCATTATTACCTCAACTACCTGGTACCCCTGCACATTGACTCAGTACTGGTACTCCTTATAGTCTCATTATTACCTCAACTACCTGGTACCCCTGCACATTGACTCAGTACTGGTACTCCTTATAGCTTCATTATTACCTCAACTACCTGGTACCCCTGCACATTGACTCAGTACTGGTTCTCCTTATAGTCTCATTATTACCTCAACTACCTGGTACCCCTGCACATTGACTCAGTACTGGTACTCCTTATAGTCTCATTATTACCTCAACTACCTGGTACCCCTGCACATTGACTCAGTACTGGTACTCCTTATAGCCTCATTATTACCTCAACTACCTGGTACCCCTGCACATTGACTCAGTACTGGTACTCCTTATAGTCTCATTATTACCTCAACTACCTGGTACCCCTGGACATTGACTCAGTACTGGTACTCCTTATAGTCTCATTATTACCTCAACTACCTGGTACCCCTGCACATTGACTCAGTACTGGTACTCCTTATAGTCTCATTATTACCTCAACTACCTGGTACCCCTGCACATTGACTCAGTACTGGTACTCCTTATAGTCTCATTATTACCTCAACTACCTGGTACCCCTGCACATTGACTCAGTACTGGTACTCCTTATAGTCTCATTATTACCTCAACTACCTGGTACCCCTGTGTCGTGACGTTGTATTAGTTAATGTGACGACTGTTGCTCATCGAATGATTAACGGTTTATAATTACGTGATTAAATGAATTAAGCAATGAATCAAGCAATTATTAACTCATTAACCTGGGGCACCATGGGAACATTGTTTTGATTGAGTTTCTATTTCCCAAATTAACTCAAAGGATGTCAGAATATCGATTACAACAGTCGCTAAATTAATCAATTTCCTCTACAGTCTCATAATCTGAAAGTCGTATAATCCGGGAATCTGCACGGACCCGGGCTTTACCACTGAATTTACCACACCAATCTTAGTTGATTATTTATTTACTAGCAAGCTAAAATGATGATAAAATGCACATACACAAAACACAGTCTAGCTATTGATTAGGACTTAGTATAACGGGCCAACACACTATGGCGCTTGTTACCCAAAATGGGGATTTTAAAGAGAGAGAAAGAAAGGAAGTACACGAGAGAAATATACATTTGGGTTCATTTGTCAGCCATGCTTATTTAACTAGCCTTGCCCCGAACTGCCGCTCTTATGGGTCAGAATATAATGATGTAATTACGTGTTGGAGTTCTCAGGTGGGAAGCTCCGCGTGGGTCGTTTAGGCTTCTAAATGACGCAGTTCTCCGGCGCAACTCTCTGGTTGTCCTCACGATGTCAGTGTCCTTCTTGGCTAAGTGGTCTGATCCTGACCCTTGATCGGAAAGGGGTCTTCTGAGGACAGACAGCTCTGTAGCTCAGAGCTCACAGCTTCGGCTCGAATGGTGTCGATACCACGATTCAATGGAGAGTGGAGGCTGGGTGGTTCGGCTTGAATTCACCCGCTTAGACACAGCTACTCGTCCGTAGCTCGTGTAGAAAAATATTTCTTTGTCTTCAACCTTGTGTTTCGTTTTGGGGTTCGTCGACTTTGTTAGACCTTAGCTGCAGCTTGGGGTCAATAGTCTTCTCTGTTAATTCTTCACTCTCCTGTCTTATACCCTCGGGTCAGAAGTGGGTGTAACAGCCTTTAGGGCAATTCTCTGGGCAACCAAGTAAAGGGGGCAAGTCTTAGATTTGGCTAAAAATCCGATTTTAGACACTAACTTCACATTTCATCTTTATCAAAACATTCTGTTTGATTTGGATATTTTCCAAACAGCGTACAATGTATAAACATCAGGCATATACTGGGAAAACTCTTAAAGGTACAATGTTTTCATAATAACGTCATCTCTTAACCTTTAAAAACAAATACAAAAGTTACATACATTTTAATATTCCCCTTTTCATCATAACCACCATTGTGGCTGACGGAAACCATTGTTCCAAAGTCCCTTTATTGCATGTTTAATGTTCTGAGGCCAGTTCTCCATTGTTAGGACAAAGGAATTTCTCTGTATTATGGGCATGAGGTGTCATAAAACCCCCACATCTTCAGACCCCTAGATCTCTCCTCCTCTGTTGGGGGTTTGGGAGATAATCTGTAGGGTGGTGGTCTCCTGTACCCTGACCTAATCAGGACAGTCATGACAGTCCCCCCTCTGGTAGGTTCAACTTGGAATGATTCTGCATGTTGCAACCCACCATAAGAATGACCATCGGATGTCCTGGTCTGTGGATCATCAGAGCAGCCCCCCCCCCCTTTAGTGGTTCCCCCTGGTAGGCTTTCCGCAAGCTGTGGATCACCACCAGAATGGATCAAGGAGGTCTGGCAGTGGCTCTGTGTTCCGGCCCGTCGTCCGGTTATCCCGGTTAGTGGACCTAGGCAGTAACTTGGCAGACGTTAATAACGCACAACACTCAGGCAATACATCATTACATTTCCTCCCCAAACGAGCGGTGTCTTGGCTCTAAGGCTTCCTAAGTGTCAAAGGTAATGAAACGAAAAATTGGAATAAAAACATAAAAGTATACAAAATATGTCTACCACACCTTAATCATCTAATATGGACTATGTTCTATATATGTCCAAGGCCTTGGCTAAATAGCTCTATCATGGCATTGTCTCTAATGTCGTGTCTAGGTTGATCCTACTTGCAGGTGGGTAGTTAAGGCACTTGGAAAAACTTGGCCCCTGAAGGCCAAAGCTTACATTAGGGACATTACTGGGCTGACCTAGCGAGTTCGGGAGAGGAGGCTGGGACCGGGCCCTGTAAGAGGGTTTCCGGATCCATTGCCACCTTTCCAAAAATCGGGATCGCTTCCGTCCCACGGGTGATCCTAGTATAAGACCTCATTAGGTCTTCCATTGCACGTGTGCGCCTGTGTACGTAGTAGGTGCACACGCCAAGGGAAATGAGACCAAGGATCATGGTAACAGTCAGGATACTGTCCGGCACCGTCCAAGAGCGGGCGACAGACCAATCTTTTGGTCTGTAGTCAGTCGGGTCGACTAACAGTGCCTCATCCAGTACGCTAAGATCAACAGTCATGGGTCCCTCGTACTGGATTTGGTATTGAATAGCTTGTGGTAACTCAAGGGAACGTTTAGCAAAAGCGTCTGGCATTTCAATCTCTGGGTCTATCCGGTCGTCGGGAAGGTGGTATAGAGCGAGGTCGTCTACGTGAATAATCGCCCCCTCTGGTACCGTAACAAAAACAGTCTGGTTGGGGAGGTTCAATTGGGTGATGGAGTCATGGCGTTCGTAAGTCATAGTGGCGGACGCGAACGGTGTGTTGACCAACCATCGGTTCCCTACCACCTCCACTTGTGTGGTGGTGGCCCCATCCCTGGCTGTTAGTTTGGCTCTACAGCGTTCTTCGCTGGTGATAGCTTTAATACCACAAAGACGCTCAGTGTTATCCCTGACAAATGGTTTGCTAGGACAAAGGTAGTGGACATCTTTGGTTAGAGTACACATTAGCAGGTTAGGGGTGAGATAGAAATCTGGGTTGTTTTCCTGGTAAGCTACAACTGGGGGCGTGGCAATCTTTACGTGGGTACTGTCGCACCAAAATCCTACATTGAGAACCGTTTTCAATCTATAGATATTCTCCAGTTCAACCACCGGCAGCGTCAGTAGAAAACCCACTTCATTACGATCAACATCAACGTGTATTGGGATGGCCGACCCCAGACTATGTGATTGTAACGGCCTTAGTGTGGTTGAAGTAGCTGAGGTCAATATGTCGTGCACCATTGAGAGGGGCACTAGATATGAGGGGATTTCTATTCATGGCCAAGTGGTCCATAGAAGAGCTAACTTCACGGAGAAAATCCTCCAGTAACAATCGAACCAATTGGACATGGCATAGTCATGGTTCATGACCTCTGCTAGCTTTCCTACAGACAGGATAGTTTTGTTCAGGAGAGTAGCGTGTGTGTTGACCACCAGAACAGTGTCCTGGAGAGACTTTCCCACATGTTGCAACCTAAGGGCCTGTGCCTTCATCTGCTGCTGGATAAGTGGCATCTCTTCAGTAATCT
>NW_021822397.1:0-28857 GCF_901001165.1 Salmo trutta | reverse complement strand
TATCCTCCCTTCCTCTATCCCTCCCTTCCTCTATCCCTCCCTTCCTCCATCCCTCCCCCCATGACATTTCAGTTCGCTATTTGATATTTGCCAGTGGGTTAAAAACGCTTGAATAATCCTCTATTTACTATTTACCGTCCTTATCCGTTTCATTAATTATGTATATATACTGATCAGTGGCACACATATCTCACGTCACGGGTTAATCCTCACTGACTGACAGTCAGTCCCTCAGTGAGGGTGGCAGGTAACCGAAACCGAAATGTTGCAAGATCAAATCCCCGAGCTGACAAGGTTAAAAATCTGTCGTTCTGCCCCTGAACAAGGTAGTTAACCCACTGTTCCCCTGTAGGCCGTCATTGTAAATAAGAATTTGTTCTTAACTGACTTGCCTTGTTAAATAAATAAAAAAAACTGTAACATGTTGATCTGTGTTGCCATCTAGTGTCCTAATTTGGCAATTACAGATTTAGTAGAGGGAGTCTACCAATACATTTACATTTATGTCATTTAGCAGACGCTCTTATCCAGATGTATTTAGTAAATAAACTAAAGAAAAACAAAATCGAATCAAAAAGTTAAATGACATAATAACTATAGACAAGGTGTACCGGTACCTAGTCAATGTGCGGGGGTACAGGTTAGTCGAGGTCATCTGTGAAGTGACTATGCGTTGATTATAAACAGTGAGTAGCAGCAGTGTAAACCAAATGGGGGAGGGGGAGGGGGGGGGGTCAATGTAATTAGTCTGAGTGGCCATTTGATTAATTGTTCAGCACTTTTGTTTCTTGAGGGTAGAAAGTGTTAAGTAGCCTTTTGGACCTAGTCTCTGGTTTGGATGACTGGAGTATTTGACAATTTTTTTGTATAGGTCCTGGATGTCAGGAAGCTTGGCCCCAGTGATGTACTGGGCCATTCACACTACCCTCTGAAGCTCCTTACAGTCAAATGCCAAGCAGTTCCCATACCAGGCGGTGATGCAACCCGTCAGGATGCTCTCAATGGTGCAGTTGTATAACTTTTTGAGGATCTGGGGACCCATGCCAAATCTTTATGATGGTGTTGGAGTTGTGCTTGGCCAGGCAGTCATGGGAGAACAGGAAGTACAGGAGGGGCCTAAGAATGCACACCTGAGGGGCCCCAGTGTTGAGGATCACCGTGGCAGATGTGATGTTGCCTATCCTTATCACTTTGGGGCAACCCGTCAGGAAGTCCAGGATCCATTTGCAGAGGGAGGTGTTTAGTCCCAGGGTCCTTAGCCTGGTGATGAGCTTTGAGGACACTATGGTGTTGAATGCTGAGCTGTAGTCAATGAACAGCATTGTCACATCTCTGTTACTTTTGTCAGTGTTGGGAAGGGCTGTGAGGAATGCGATTGAGATTGCTTTATTTGTGGATCTGTTGTGGCGGTATGCAAATTGGAGTGGGTCTAGGGTTTCCGGCATGATGGTGTTGATGTGAGCCATGACCAGCCTTTCAAATCACTTCATGGCCTCCGATGTTATCAGGTTTGAAGGTAAGACCCAGATGCAGACTGTGTCGAAGTAACAATATTTATTAATGCAACAGGGGCAAGCAAATGACATGTCAAGGCAGGCAGGGATTGATAATCCAGAGTAGTGGGTCAAAGGTACAGGACGGCAGGCAGACTCAGGTTTATGGGCAGGCAGGCAGAGTGGTCAAAACCAGGAAGGTGAGAAAAAGAGAGACTGGGGAAAGTAGGAACTGAGACAAAACGCTGGTTGACTTGACAAGACAAGACAAACTAGCAACAGACAAATTGAGAACACATGTATGAATACACAGGGGATAATGGGGAAGATGGGCAACACCTGGAGGGGGGTGGAGACAATCACAAAGACAGGTGAAACAGATCAGGGTGTGACAGACGTGAGTGCTAAGGGGCGGTAATCATTTAGGGAGGTTACATTCATTTTCTTGGGCACAGGGACTATGGTGGTCTGTTTGAAACATGTAGGTATTAAAGACTCGGTCAGCGACAGGCTGAAAATGTCAGTGAAGACACTTGACAGTTGGTCCACACATGCTTTCAGAACACGTCCATCTGGCTCCGCGGCTTTGTGAATATTGACCTGTTTAAAGGTCTTGCTCACATCGGCTACGGAGAGCGTGATCACACAGTCATCCAGAACAGCTGGTGCTCTCATGCATGCTTCAAGCGTCCGGATTAGTGTCCCACTCCTTGAAAGCGGCAGCTCTAGCCTGTAGCTCGATGCAGATGTTGCCTGTAATCCATGGCTTCTGTTTGGGAAATGTAAGTACGCCCACTATGAGGACGACTTCGACGATGTACTTATTTATGAAGCCGGTGAATGAGGTGGTGTACTCCTCAATGCCATTGGATGAAACCCGGAACATATTCCAGTCTGTGCAGCAAAACAGTCCTGTAGCTTAGCATCTGTATCATCTGACCGCTTCCGTATTGAACGAGTACTTCCTGCTTTAGTTTTTCCTTATAAACAGGAATTAGGAGGATAGAATTATGGTCAGATTTGCTAAATGGAGGGCGAGGGAGAGCTTTGTACTCTATGTCTCTGTGTGTGGAGTAAAGCTGGTCTATAGTTTATTTTCTGCATTAAAGTCCCCGACCACTTGGAGCACCGCTTCTGGATGAGCATTTTCTTGTTTGTTTATGGCCATATACAGCTCATGGTCTTAGTGCCAGCATCGGTTTGTAGTGGTAAATAGATGGCTATGAATAATATAGATGAGAACTCTCTTGGTAGATAGTGTAGTCTACAGCTTATCATGAGGTATTCTACCTCAGGCGAGCAATACCTCGAGACTTCTTTAATATTAGACATCGCGCACCAGCAGTTATTGACAAATACACACACACCCCCGCCCCTCGTCTTACCAGATGTAGCTGCTCTGTCCTACTGACGCACAGAGAAGCCAGCCAGCTCTTTATTATCTGTGTCGTTGTTCAGCCACGTCTCGATGAAACATAAGATATTGCAGTTTTTAATGTCCCGTTGGTACGATAGTTTTAATTGTAGATTGAATATGGACGGCGGCGGTGGCTTACCTACTCACGAGACACCCCGCCCTCCTCCCCCTTTTTCTCAGTATTTTCTTCACTCTGATGACGGGGATTTGGGCCTTGTCTTGACAAAGCAGTATAGCCTTCATGTCAGACTCAGTAAAGACAAAAATCTTTGTACAGTTTGAGGTGAGTAATCTCTGTTCTGATGTCCAGAAGCTATTTCCAGTCATAAGAGACGGTAGCAGCAACATTATGTACAAAATGAGTTACAAACAATGTGGAAAAAAACCTAAAAAACAATATAGGACAGTTGGTTAGGAGCCCGTAAATCAGCAGCCACCTGCTCCGGCACCATTATATGATGTTATGTATGTACTGGCCAATGAGAGGCTTTGATGCCACCGGTCAGCCATATTGGTTCTCCCCAGAAGGAGCATTCCTCCATAGGAATAAAGACCATTCTACAGTATTTCAAATTAAATGTATCAAGGACTAAATTACATGTATTTAAGTATTTTTGTTGTTGTAGTAAAGCCCATAATATTAGTATGCTCAACAAAAAAAAATGAATTTAAGGAAAATATTGTAGATATTTTTAAATGTTTTATTTTCATCTTTAGCTCTTACAATATAATTTCAACATTAAGGTGTCTGTAATAGAGTAAACGGGGCAGAAAACAAATGTAGACATTAATAATGGCATTTCTATACCTTCCTACATCTGCAAAACAGCGCCATCTAGTGTTCATTAAAATGTAAAATGATTTATTACCTAAATTTGCTAACATTAAAAAAAAAACAACGTTTTTTTGCTTTGTAATTATGGGGTAATGTGTGTAGATTGATGGGGGGGGGGAAACGATTTAATACGTTTTTAGAATAAGGCTGTAACGTAGCAAAATGTGGAAAAAAGTCAAGGGGTCTGAATACTTTTCAAATGCACTGTACACCATTGGAGTCTACACAGGAATAAGACCCCTTGGGCAACAGCAGAATAGCCTTCAAATTACAGTTTGAGGATTTTATTGATCCTCCTGACAAACACACACGCTGGAAATTGTCCAATTTATTTATACTCCACAGAGCAGTCGACTGTCTCAGTTCACTGACATCGTTGGTGGTTGGTTAAAACGGCAGACATTCTCCTCCAGGTGGCTCCAGAGGTACAGTAAGCTACTGCCCATCAAGCCTCTAATAAACAAAAGTTGTCTGGTTATTGTATCAGACAAGCCATGACATGTAAACAAGAAATATCCCCTAATATCATGAACAGTTCATCTGTTTTGAGGCAAGTATTTAGACAGATTTAGTTTCAATGTTGTAGTAGTTCACTCTGAACAACGAAAACATCTGCTGTAATAATAATAATAATAATAATAATAATAATAATAATAATAATAATAATAATAATAATAATAATTTGGTAGCTGCTTACTGTTTCTGTCCTGTACGTACTGATGCAGTGACAAAAACATTTGTTAACTTGTTTTTGTGTGAAAGTCTGTCTGTCTGTGTGTGTGTGTGTGTGTGTGTGTGTGTGTGTGTGTGTGTGTGTGTGTGTGTGTGTGTGTGCGTGTGGGCGTGCGTGCGTGCGTGTGTGTGTGCGTGTGTGTGTGTGCGCGTGTGTGTGTGTGTGTGTGGGCGTGCGTGCGTGCGTGCGTGTGTGTGTGTGCGTGTGTGTGTTGGGGATGGCCTTGCATGTTCAGCTCAGGGAAGACAGAGCACAGGAGCGGTGCCATGTTGCTATGGTAACCAGCAGACACTGGAGCCTCGTCATATTAACGTGTGTTTCTGAAAATAAATTACGTCAACCTTTTTTTTTTTTTTTTTTTTTTTCTTATATATTTTTTTGCCATATCGCTCAATTGCACACTCACTCATAAAGAATACTGCAGACATCATCTCTCTCTCTCTCTCTCTCTGAGTGGTGTGTAGGTGGGTGGTTGTCCAGGGCTGGAGGGCTGGAGAGGCTGAGGGGGTTGGCCTTGTTGCCCACACATGGTGCACTCTGCTGGGCTAGAGTGGGCTGAGAGGCCTGCCTGTGCACGGCTTCACACTTAGTCTGGATGAGTGGAGAGGCTGGCAGGGTTATGGCACTTCAGTTTAGTGTGTGTGTGTGTGTGTGTGTGTGTGTGTGTGTGTGTGTGTGTGTGTGTGTGTGTGTGTGTGTGTGTGTGTGTGTGTGTGTGTGTGTGATACCTACAGTGTGTATGTGTGTGTCCTTGCCTCGGTCTCCACACCTCACTCGCACACACACACACACACACACACACACACACACACACACACACACACACACACACACACACACACACACACAGACACACACGTGCACAAACACACACTTCTGCTGTGGATACTGAGGACTGGTCTAGTTTCCATGGCGACTGCATGGACAAAGACGGGGGGTCGGCGGGTGACAGGCATCCTCCCTCCCCTGGAGAGAGAAATTGAGTGAGTGAGGGAGAGAGAGAGAGAGGGAGAGAGAGAGCGAGCGAGAGAGCGAGAGAACAAGAGAGAGGCAGACAGACCGACAGACAGACAGACAGACAGACAGACAGACAGATGGACACCATCCCCTGGTGAGAGAGATGGAGGGAGGGAGACAGACAGAAACCCTCCCCTGGTGAGAGAGATGGAGAGAGGGAGACAGACAGAAACCCTCCCCTAGTGAGAGAGATGGAAGGAGACAGACAGAAACCCTCCCCTGGTGAGAGAGATGGAGGGAGGGGGTGAGACTGACAGACATACAGACAGACAGACAGACGGTAGAGGGGGGAGGGGAGGGATAGGAAGAAATAAAGCATATTTATACTGGGATGGAGAGGGAGTCAGACATAGAGGAATATATTGGAGAGAGGAGAGAGAGATGGAGAGGGAGACATAGAGGAATATATTGGAGAGAGGAGAGCGAGATGGAGAGGGAGACATAGAGGAATATAATGGAGAGGAGAGAGAGATGGAGAGGGAGACATAGAGGAATATATTGGAGAGAGGAGAGAGAGATGGAGAGGGAGACATAGAGGATTATACTGGAGAGAGGAGAGAGAGATGGAGAGGGAGACATAGAGGATTATACTGGAGAGAGGAGAGACATAGAGGAATATACTGGAGAGAGAGACATAGAGGAATATAATTTTTATTTATTTATTTTATTTTAACGTTATTTTACCAAGTAAGTTGACTGAGAACACATTCTCATTTACAGCAACGACCTGGGGAATAGTTTCAGGGGAGAGGAGGGGGATGAATGAGCCAATTGTAAGCTGGGGATGATTAGGTGGCCGTGATGGTATGAGGGCCAGATTGGGAATTTAGTCAGGACACCAGGGTTAACACCCCTACTCTTACGATAAGAGCAATGGGATCTTTAATGACCACAGAGTCAGGACACCCGTTTAACGTCCCATCCGAAAGACGGCACCCTACACAGGACAGTGTCGGGTGCCCTGGGGCATTGGTATATTTTTTAGACCAGAGGAAAGAGTGCCTCCTACTGGCCCTCCAACACCACTTCCAGCAGCATCTGGTCTCCCATCCAGGGACTGCATGGAGAGAGGAGAGAGAGATGGAGAGGGCGACATAGAGGAATATACTGGAGAGAGGAGAGAGAGATGGAGAGGGCGACATAGAGGAATATATTTGACCTCTCAGCTTCCCTATCAAATCTAAAAATGTCAAGCAGACAACCTAAGAAAATTAACAACAATGACAAATGGTTTGATGAAGAATGCAAAAACCTAAGAAAGAAATTGAGAAACATGTCCAACCAAAACAGAGAGACCCAGAAAACCTGAGCCTACGCCTTCACTATGGTTAATCACTAAAACAATACAGAAATACACTACGGAGAAAGAAGGAACAGCACGTCAGAAATCAGCTCAATGTAATTGAAGAATCCATAGAATCTAATCACTTCTGGGACAATTGGAAAACTCTAAACAAACAACAACAAGAAGAATGATCTAGAAATATCTATCCAAAATGGAGACATAAGGATAAACCACTTCTCCAATCTTTTTGGCTCTATAACAAAGAACAAACAGCAAAAACATATACATGATCAAATACAAATCTTAGAATCAACTATTAAAGACTACCAGAACCCACTGGATTCTCCAATTACATTGAATGAACTACAGGACAAAATACAAACCCTCCAACCCAAAAAGGCCTGTGGTGTTGATGGTATCCTAAATTAAATGATGAAATATACAGGCAACAAATTCCAATTGGCTATACTTAAACTCTTTAACATCATCCTTAGCTCTGGCATCTTCCCCAATATTTGGAACCAAAGACTGATCACCTAAATCCACAAAAAGTGGAGACACATTTGACCCCAATAACTACCGTGGGATATGCGTCAACAGCAACCTTGGGAAAATCCTCTGCATTATCATTAACAGCAGACTCGTACATTTCCTCAGCGTAAACAATGTACTGAGCAAATGTCAAATTGGCTTTTTACCAAATTACTGTACAACAGAGCACAAATTCACCCTGCACACCTGAATTGACAAACAAACAAACCAAAACAAAGTCAAAGTCTTCTCATGTATGTTGATTTAAAAAAAGCTTTCGTCTGAACTCGGCACGAGGGCCTGCTATACACACTGATGGAAAGGGGTGTAGGGGGAAAAACATACCACATTATAAAATCCATGTACACAAACAACAAGTGTGCAGATAGAATTGGCAAAAAACACACACATTTCTTTCCACAGGGCCGTGGGGTGAGGCAGGAATGCAGCTTAATTCTCACCCTCATCAATATAAACTCAGAGAAAAAAGAAATGTTCTCTAAATGTCAACTGCGTTTATTTTCAGCAAACTTAACATGTGTAAATATTTGTATGAACATAACAAGATTCAATAACTGAGAGATAAACTGAACAAGTTCCACAAACATGTGACTAACAGAAATTGAATGTGTCCCTGAACAAAAAGGGGGGGGTCAAAATCAAAAGTAACAGTCAGTATCTGGTGTGGCCACCAGCTGCATTAACCTGTTGAGGACAGACGTTCCGCTAGCGGAACCCTGTTCGCCTGTGGAACCCCTAGCCAACAGCCAATGGCATCGCACGGCGCGAAATACAAAACCAACTAAAATACCACAATTCAATTTTCTCAAACAATCAACTATTTTACACCATTTTAAAGATAAGACTCTCGTTAATCTAACCACATTGTCCGATTTCAATTTTTTTTTACAGCGAAAGCAAAACATTAGATTATGTTAGGAGAGTACATAGCCACAAATAATCACACAGCCATTTTCCAAGCAAGCATATATGTCACATAAACACAAACCACAGCTAAATGCAGCACTAACCTTTGATGATCTTCATCAGATGACACTCCTAGGACATTATGTTATAAAATACATGCATGTTTTGTTCAATCAAGTTCATATTTATATCAAAAAACAGCTTTTTACATTAGCATGTGATGTTCAGAACTAGCATACCCACCGAAAACTTCCGGTGAATTTACTAAATTACTCATGATAAACGTTGACAAAATACATAACAATTATTTTAAGAATTATAGATACAGAACAATCGCTATGTCCGATTTTAAAATAGCTTTTCGGCGAAAGCACATTTTGCAATATTCTGAGTACATAGCTCGGCCATCACGGCTAGCTATTTTGACACCCGCCAACTTCGGGGTCACCTAAACTCAGAATTACTATTAGAAAAATTGGATTACCTTTGCTGTTCTTCATCAGAATGCACTCCCAGGACTTCTACTTCAACAACAAATGTTGTTTTGGTTCCAAATAATCCATAATTATATCCAAATACCTCCATTTTGTTCGTGCGTTCAGGTCACTATCCGAAGGGTAACGCGCGAGCTAATTTCGTGACAAAAAATGTCAAAATATTCCATTACCGTACTTAGAAGCATGTCAAACACTGTTTAAAATCAATTTTTATGCTATTTTTTCTCGTAAAATAGCGATAATATTCCATCCGGACAACGTTGTATTCATTCAAAGACTGAAAGAAAAACATGGCGAGTTCTCGTGACCGCACATCTCCAGTCTCACTGTCCCCAGGCTGACCACTTACAAACTATGCTGCTGTACTTTGCCAAGAGACAGCAGACACCCCATTCCACTTTATGGCGGCTTTAGAGAGCCAATGGAAGCCTTAGAAAGTGTCACGTTACAGCACAGATGCTGTATTTTCGATAGAGATGCAACAGAAGGACAACACATTTTCAGACAGGGCACTTCCTGCATGGAATCTTCTCAGGTTTTGGCCTGCCATGTGACTTCTGTTATACTCACAGACAACAGTCAAACAGTTTTAGAAACTTTAGAGTGTTTTCTATCCAAATCTACTAATATATATGCATATTCTAGTTTCTGGGCAGGAGTAGTAACCAGATTAAATCGGGTACATTTTTTATCCGGCCGTGAAAATACTGCCCCCTATCCCAAAAAAGTTAAGTACTGCAGTGCATCTCCTCCTCATGGACTGCACCAGATTTGCCAGTTCTTGCTGTGAGATGTCACCCCACTCTTCCACCAAGACACCTGCAAGTTCCCAGACATTTCTGGGGGGAATGGCCCTAGCCCTCACCCTCCTATCCAACAGGTTCCAGACGTGCTCAATGGGATTGAGATCCTGGCTCTTCGCTGGCCATGGCAGAACACTGACATTCCTGTCTTGCAGGAAATGACGCACAGAACGAGCAGTATGGCTGGTGGCATTGTCATGCTGGAGGGTCATGTCAGGATGAGCCTGCAGGAAGTGTACCACATGAGGGAGGAGGATGTCTTCCCTGTAATGCACAGCTTTGAGATTGCCTGCAATGACAACAAGCTCAGTCCAATGATGCTGTGACACACCGCCCCAGACCATGATGGAAACTTCACCTCCAAATCGATCCCGCTCCAGAGTACAGGCCTCGGTGTAATGCTCATTCCTTCGACGATAAACGTGAATCCGACCATCACCCCTGGTGAGACAAAACCGCAACTCGTCAGTGAAGAGCACTTTCTGTCAGTCCTGTCTGGTACAGCGACGGTGGGTTTGTCACCATAGGCGACATTGTTGCCGGTGATGTCTGGTGAGGACCTGCCTTACAACAGGCCTACAAGCCCTCAGTCCAGCCTCTCTCAGCCTATTGCGGACAGTCTGAGCACTGATGGAGGGATTGTGCGTTCCTGGTGTAACTCGGGTAGCTGTTGTTGCCATCCTGTACCTGTCCCACAGGCGTGATGTTAGGATGTACCGATCCTGTGCAGGTGTTGTTACACGTGGTCTGCCACTGCGAGGATGATCAGCTGTCCGTCCTGACTCCCTGTAGCGCTGTCTTAGGCGTCTCACAGTACAGACATTGCAATTTATTGCCCTGGCCACATCTGCAGTCCTCATGCCTCCTTGCAGCACGCCTAAGACACGTTCACGCAGATGAGCAGGGACCCTGGGCATCTTTCTTTTGGAGTTTTTCAGAGTCAGTAGAAAGGCCTCTTTAGTGTTCTACGTTTTCATAACTGAGACCTTAATTGCGTACCGACTGTAAGCTGTTAGTGTCTTAACAACCATTCCACAGGTGCATGTTATTTTATGGGTCATTGAACAAGCATGGGAAACAGTGTTTAAACCCTTTACAATGAAGATCTGTGAAGTTATTTGGGTTTTCATGAATGAACTTTGAAAGACAGGGTCCTGAAAAAAGGATGTTTCTTTTTTTTGCTGAGTTTATATATCAACGAATTGGCAAGGGCACTAGAACAGTCTGCAGCACCCAGCCTCACCCTACTGGAATCTGAAGTCAAATGTTACTGTTTGCTGATTATCTGGTGCTTCTGTCCCCAACCAAGGAGGGTCAACAGCAGCACCTAGATCTTCTGCACAGATTCTGTCAGATCTGGGCCCTGACAGTAAATCTCAGGAAGACAATAATAATGGTGTTCCAAAAAAGGTCCAGTTGCCAGGACCACGAATACACATTCCATCTGGACACCGTTTCCCTAGAGCATACAAAATACTATACATACCTCAGCCTAAAACATCAGCACCACAGGTCACTTGGCCTTCTGGGACCAAGCTAAAAATACTTGAATCAGTTATGGAACCCATTGCCCTTTATGGTTGTGAGGTCTGGGGCCCGCTCACCAACCAAGAATTCACAAAATAGGACAAACACCAAATTGAGAGTAGAATTAGGCTGATACCCGCTAATTATTAAAATCAATAAAAGAGCCATTCAATTCTACAACCCCCTAAAAGGAAGGAATTCCCAAACCTTCCATAACAAACACAAACAGACCCCACAGACAGCAACACAATTAGACCCAACCAAAACGTGAGACAGAGACAGAGAGAGAGAGAGAGACAAAGAGAGAGAGAGAGAGTCAGAGAGAGAGAGGGAGAGAGAGAGTGAGAGAGGGAGAGAGAGAGAGACAGAGAGGGAGAGAGGGAGAGAGGGAGAGAGAGCGAGAAAGAGAGACAGAGAGAGAGAGAGAGAGTCAGAGAGAGAGAGAGTCAGAGGGAGAGAGAGAGAGGGAGAGAGAGAGTCAGAGAGAGAGAGAGTCAGAGGGAGAGAGAGTCAGAGAGAGAGAGAGTCAGAGGGAGAGAGAGAGGGAGAGAGAGAGAGTCAGAGAGAGAGAGGGAGAGAGAGAGAGACAGACAGACAGAGAGAGAGAGCGAGAGAGACAGAGAGAGAGGGAGAGAGAGAGAGAGGGAGCGCAGAAGCATAACCTGTCCTATAATAAAACCTCTCCTTTCACTCCCTCCACTCCCACCTCCTCTCCCCCCACTCCTCCCATTCTCATTACCACACCTAATTAGGAAAGTGTCAGACTACCCCCTACACCTCCCCACTTTCTATCTCTACCCCCACCCCCTCCCCTCTTTCTGTCTCTACCCCCACCCCCTCCCCTCTTTCTGTCTCTACCCCTCCACCTCCCCTCTTTCTGTCTCTACCCCCTCCACCTCCCCTCTTTCTGTCTCTACCCCCACCACCTTCCCTCTTTCTGTCTCTACCCCACCACCTCCCCTCTTTCTGTCTCTACCCCACCTCCTCCCCTCTTTCTGTCTCTACCCCCACCACCTCCCCTCTTTCTGTCTCTACCCCACCACCTCCCCTCTTTCTGTCTCTACCCCCTCCACCCCTCTTTCTGTCTCTACCCCACCACCTCCCCTCTTTCTGTCTCTACCCCCACCACCTCCCCTCTTTCTGTCTCTATCCCACCACCTCCCCTCTTTCTGTCTCTACCCCACCACCTCCCCTCTTTCTGTCTCTACCCCCTCCACCTCCCATCTTTGTCTCTGCACCCTCTACCTCTTCCTCGCTATCCATTTCAATTTAAGGGCTTTATTGGCATGGGGAAACACATGTTAACATTGCCAAAGCAAGTGAAGTAGGTAATAAACAAAAGTGAAATAAACAATATATATTAACAGTAAACATTAGAATCACAAAAGTTCCAAAAGAATAAAGACATTTCAAACATCATATTATGTGCAAATAGTTGAAGGACAAATGGGAAAATAAATAAACATAAATATGTCAATCTGTCAATGTTGAATTATTGAGTTTGTTTTCCCCAACATCAGGAATGTTTTTGGTCCAGCTCTGAACCATTTGATGAAAGAAAATAACCACACATGACTTGTGCTATGCGGTATTGTACAGAATAAACAATGTATTATATTGCACTAGGCAGCAGCAGGTCACTGCAAGAAGCCCTAGAGTGAGGCGGTGTCCGCTGTGATTGGTCGTGATTTCACAATGCTCAGGTCCAATGGACCCCCTCTTTAACCCACAGCACCGGTTAGATGTCACTGTCGTCACTCAGCAAAACGCCTGCCGCTCAGGCAGAGTCTGTAGTGTAGCACAGAGCAAATAGATTATTTTTCTAAATAAAAAGGGGCCAATGAGTGACATCAGAGTCCACATTTCTAAATGGTTTTGATGTACATTTAAATAGGATTTTCTAGCAGCTTCACATGTGTAGTTACAAGAATGAGAGTCTACTGTAGATAGGCACAATGAGACCGTGACTCCTAGCAACAACAGAACATCTTCATGTCATTAAAAAAATATCCCCTGGAACATCAGCAAACAAGTAGCCAGTTCTGTTTGTGCTTCAGTCAACTTATCTGTCCTTAAAAACATTGCTGAACCTTCCAGTAGAATGAAAAGATAAACACCGTTTTCTATATATATTTTTTAATAGTTCATATAATATAATAAAATAATACAATACAAGGTGGTTCTGTCAACAAAATCATTGACAATAATAATAACACACTACACATCTCATTCTTGCTTCCTCCCTACTCTCCTCCAATGTGCTTTGAGAGGGAGGTGATGAATGGGGAATACAGGGGGGGGGCTAATCTCAATTGTATTTCCTTCGTTCTTCAAATCCTCTTTCCTCGTCGCCTTCTGAAAAACCCATTGGATAAGCGAGGGGGTAAGTGAGGGGAGGGACCTTTTTTAATGTCAGCCATAAGTCATGATCTCAGTCAAAATCCACTTGACCGTTGAGTAACTGTAATCTTCTCTTATGCATTCTGGTCATGCTTTGGTAGTTCCCAACATACTAACAACTATCAGGTTCAAATAGCCTGGTACTCAGGGCTCTATTGTCCCTCCATCAGGTCCTATTGACCTGGTACTCAGGGCTCTATTGTCCCTCCATCAGGTCCTAATGGCCTGGTACTCAGGGCTCTATTGTCCCTCCATCAGGTCCTAATGACCTGGTGCCCAGGGCTCTATTGTCCCTCCATCCGGTCCTAATGGCCTGGTACTCAGGGCTCTATTGTCCCTCCATCAGGTCCTAATGGCCTGGTACTCAGGGCTCTATTGTCCCTCCATCAGGTCCTAATGACCTGGTGCCCAGGGCTCTATTGTCCCTCCATCCGGTCCTAATGGCCTGATATTCAGGGTTCTATTGTCCCTCCATCAGGTCCCAATGGCTTGGTACTCAGGGCTCTATTGTCCCTCCATCAGGTCCTAATAGCCTGGTACTCAGGGCTCTATTGTCTCTCCATCAGTTCCTAATGGCCTGGTACTCAGGGCTCTATTGTCCCTCCATCAGGTCCCAATGGCCTGATTCTAAGGCCTCTATTGTCCCTCTGACATCAATGGAAATGCAATCGGAAAATACTGGATGGACTGGTTACCTGATGCTGCGCTCCTAAAAATGTCAATCCATGAATCTGGGATAGAACTTACAGCCCTAGGCGATGCTGTTGGTTCATTGATTATGTAGAGCTAGCTTAGCTTACAATAGCTTAGCTTACAATAATAGTGAATTTGTATTTGATTTTGAAAAGCCTAGTAATAGGGACATTTTTTTTGTTAAAATTAATAAATCTTCTTAGGGATAGCCCCCTTTTATTCAATGTTCTCCTAAAATGACATACCCAAATCTAACTGCCTGTAGCTCAGGCCCTGAAGCAAGGATATGCATATTATTGGTACCATTTGAAAGGAAACACTTTGAAGTTTGTGGAAATGTGAATTGAATGTAGGAGAATATAACACAGATAGATCTGGTGGAAGAAAATACAATGAAAAAAAAAACAGGTTTTTTTCTACCACCATCTTTGAAATGCAACAGAAAGGCCCCAAATCTAGACATCACTCTGTTTGTAATTCCGATGGTGTCCACAAGATGGCAGCAGTGTATGCGCAACGTTTCAGATGGATAACTCGAAGTATGAGCAAACTACATGACATTTAGTGTGAAGTTACCCAGGTACATTTGGGCAAATTGTGAAGGAGACATTTGCATTCACATTACATTTTTCTGCATGAATATCCTCAAATCTGTATACTTGGACTTTGATTTAGCTTTTCCAGTATTAGTAGCCATATTATAAGTTCAACAGTTGCAAAACACCCAGTTTTCATAACTTCATAACTCTCCATATTCTTATAATTTTGTCCAAAAGGAAAAGGCATGCTGTCGCACAACGTTAGCATCGACACTTTACGACAGATATGGGGTTTCCAGATACTCCCGTAAATCCCAGCTCATTGGCTATCTAGCTAGCTTTTTTTGACCCCGATTGGTGCTTATTTGACAAAGTTGCAGTCGATCACCTGAAGACCGGCCGCATCATCAGCGTGCCATGAAGGAGTCGCTCTCTAACCAAATTTGGAGTCCTATAGGATATACTACACCCTAATGATATAGTGAAGTCTGGTTACATTCTAGGATCTCTGAGGAATACATACGAATGTGATGTGACTGGTTGAAACAACATTTAAGGTTAGATTTTCATAGATCCTTTCTTTGCAAATTGAACAAGTGGAAATACAAAAACGATCGTGCATGCTATATGGACCTTTTTAGGATATGAAAAATGATTTTATCTAATAAAACAACACTTCATGTTATCTCTGGGACCCTTTGGATGATAAATCAGAGCAAGATTTCAGAATGTAAGTACACATTTCATCTTCAGAGGTGAATTTATCAAACCTATAGCAATGAAAAAAGCATTTTGTTGTTAGGAGCTCTCTTCAAACAATAGCATGGCATTTTTTCACAGCGATAGCTACTGTAAATTGGACAGTGCAGTTATATTAACAAGAATTTAAGCTTTCAGCCGACATAAGACACTTATATGTACCGACATTTGTTGATTCTCTAAAATCTGCAATCGTGACACAAGGCGCTGCGTGATTTACAACTGTCCCATTAATGGGACACCTATCCCTAATTAATTTTTTAATTCATTGGGTGACCCATTACCTTTAGTTATACAGAATATCTCACCACTGTGCATTTCCATCGCATCCTCTCTCTCCTTTATTCATTTCTGCAGTGCGCAGAGAGGCTGTCAATGTTTTGATTTCTAAGACATTCCAAGGTTTGTATCATTCAAAACTAAAGTTGCCAAATAACTCTAAATCTAACATATAGGACCTGTTTCAAATGATCACTTTTAACGCTCAACATAACCATTTCATATGCGCACTTGTTCCGGAATGGGAAAAAAATGTATTTCTCTTTCATTTAGCTAAGTTCAATTATATTCTTCTTAATTATATAATCATATAATATATAATATTGGCACGGGACTTATAAGCATATCTTGTCAGCTAAATGAACAAGCCTACAGTCTTGGCATGGCACATAGCCAGATGACATATATTAGGCCAACTCACATGTTACCAATTTCAAGAAACTAGGCGAATGTCACACCTCACTACTTCACAGGATTTTTTATTTTTTATTTTTTATAAATGTTTGTCATATATTCCTTCTGGAACACATAACTTTGATTTGATTTGACTTTCGTGTGCCAAACTTGTATGCCATCTGTAATTATGAACAAAATTGTTAAAATATCAAGACAAGTTGGTTTAGCCATGGAAAAAAATACCGGAACCTTCCCTATAGCCTTGATTGGCTGAGATAATGAGTGGGCTGGACATGCCGAGAGATGAGTTTTGATTGGTCTGCCATGTAGCATGCTTCTGTCAATAACATGAGCTGCTCAGTATGTGTTGATAGACTTTTCTAGCGATGCGTTTAGCCTCACAGTTCGACAACCCAGTTGGCAATGCTATTACTGTAGGTTAAAATGTACAAATGTTTATTTCTCAAAATATGTAGGCTACTATGCTGTTACAATGCAGAGGTGCAGAGCATCTCGCCATATAAGCCAAATGGGGGCGGCATTGGATAAATGACTTCGCCGGCGATTGTCTCAAGTCGATATTTTTTTGCAGTAGTCTAGCCTTGATTGTCGAGGAAGTGTTTCGTAGAAATATAGGCTACTTATTAGCCTACAATATGGAAGAGCTACTATTGAATACAGCTCACATACAAGGGTTTATGCAGTAGGCTATTCCATAGTGTCACTCTATATTTTATCAGCGACTTCGCTAAAGCTGTACCGCATCCAAAGGCCTATTGACAATTGTTGACCTGTCGCGGTGAAGGCTGGACTCAAAGGCTACTTTGATTTAGGGCCTATGCCTGCAGCAGACGGGCCACATGCCTATAGCTTATGATGTCATCGTTCAATGGGCTAAATCGTGTAAAGCTATTTTGTGACATTGTATTTTTGTTGCAAATTTCTATAGGCCTATAATTAAACAAATTTCTATAGGCCTATAATTAAACAAATTTCTATAGGCCTATAATTAAACTAATTTCTATAGGCCGTCAATTAAACCAAAGTTCTATAGGCCTAGAATTAAACCAAATATAATTGAAACAAATTCGTAGATCCAACGACGTCCGTCAGCTATAGGAGGTGATGATGAAAGAAATAAAAGCTGAAATAAATCATTCTCTCTACTATTATTCTGACATTTCACATTCTTAAAATAAAGTGGTGATCCTAACTGACCTAAGACAGGGAATTTTTACTAGCATTAAATGTCAGGAATTCTGAAAAGCTGAGTTTGAATGTATTTGGCTAAGGTGTACTGTATGTAAACTTCCGACTTCAACTGTACATATATATATATACATAGAGAGAGACAGATGGAGGAGAGGAGTGAAGGAGTGAGCCAATGAAGGACTGCAGTGTGCTGCCAAGACACACACACACACACACACACACACACACACACACACACACACACACACACACACACAGGGCAATCCGGGATCTGTTTCTAAAGGAGTGTAGTGTCCTGCCAGGGGCGAGAGGGTGTTTGGGTACTGTGGGATTCTTAAATCGGTTTGGCTCATTGGACAGGTCAGTCTACATTTGAAACTGTTGAGAGGTTTTTGGCAATATCATATAGATGTATGTGTTCCACAGTATGGAGTGTTCCAGAGTAGAGAGTGTTCAACAGTAGAGAGTGTTCAACAGTAGAGAGTGTTCCAGAGTAGAGAGTGTTCCAGCGTAGAGAGTGTTCCACAGTAGAGAGTGTTCCCAGTAGAGAGTGTTCCAGAGTAGAGCGTGTTCCAGCGTAGAGAGTGTTCCAGAGTAGAGAGTGTTCCAGAGTAGAGAGTGTTCCAGCGTAGAGAGTGTTCCAGCGTAGAGAGTGTTCCAGCGTAGAGAGTGTTCCAGCGTAGAGAGTGTTCCACAGTATGGAGCGTTCCAGAGTGGAGAGTGTTCCACAGTAGAGAGTATTCCAGAGCAGAGAGTGTTCCAGAGTAGAGAGTTTTCCAGCGTGGAGAGTGTTCCACAGTATGGAGTGTTCCACAGTATGGAGTGTTCCACAGTATGGAGTGTTCCACAGTAGAGAGTGTTCCAGCGTGGAAAGTGTTCCACAGTATGGAGTGTTCCACAGTAGAGAGTGTTCCAGAGTAGAGAGTGCTCCAGAGTATGGAGTGTTCCAGCGTAGAGCGTGTTTCAGAGTAGAGAGTGTTCCACAGTATGGAGTGTTCCATAGTAGAGAGTGTTCCAGAGTATGGAGTGTTCCACAGTAGAGAGTGTTCCAGAGTAGAATGTTCCAGCGTAGTGTGACTCACAGTAGCTACTGTAATTGAGTTCTGGCAGTGTCTGCTGTGGCAGGTGGGAAGGTTTAAGTTACCTATAAAATATCTCATCTCTCAATGTTGTAATTTCTCAATGTTCATCTCAAAATGAACCAAATTCCTTCATTTATCTGTTGAAATTCCTTTTTTTCTTGGCAGGGGGGAGAATGCCCGAGGACCCCCCTACTGGTTTTAGGCTATGCCCCAAATGTCTTAAAATGCTAGAAACACCCCTGGTTTACCACTTGAGGGGATTCTCAATTATTTTTCAATCAGGACGGTGGCCTATTGTTTAAATATTGTTCCATACTGGGGTTTCTTAACTGATTGGGATGTTGGTTTTTTAACCTCTCTTGGGTAGGGGGCAGTATTTTCACCTCCGGATGAAAAGCGTGCCCAAAGTAAACTGCCTGTTACTCAGGCCCAGAAGCTAGGATATGCATATAATTTGTAGATTTGGATATACGGCTTTCGCCGTAAATCTGACACAGCGGCTGGATTAACAAGAAGTTAAGCTTTATTTTGATGTATTACACTTGTGATTTTATGAAGGTTCAATATTTATAATTCTGTAGTTTGAATTTCGTGCTCTGCAATTTCACCGGATGTTGGCCAGGTGGGACGCTACCTGCCCATAAGAAGTTAACTAAGGTTGATGTCCGTAGGTCCAAATTATCATTCCTTTCTTCCGAATTGCGCATTTGTTCACTTCTGTCACGACGTGGCCCTTTTGGCTGTATATCGTGGCTCCCCTCCCCCCCTCTCACTCTCTCTCCAAACACAGGTTTTACAACGGTCATAAATTCCTGGTAGAAACTCTCTCTTCGCTGCGATGGAGTATTGAGGGAGAGAGCCTATGGAGATCAACGGCATTCTTCTTGCCAGAACTCCGAATCCACAAATTTGGAGAATTAAACAATATTTCTATTTTTGAGAGTGTGGGAATGGTCTGTGGACACTTAAGAGACAGTCATGTCAAGTTTGTCTCATTTGGTGATCTCATGAAGGACAGGAAACACACATTACTGTGTCTTTGGTTGTGTACATCTTTTTTTCACCTTTATTTAACCAGGTAGGCCAGTTGAGAACAAGTTCTCATTTACAACTGCAACCTGGCCAAGGTAAAGCAAAGCACTGTGACAAAACAACAACACAGAGTTACAACATGGGATAAACAAACAAAGAGTCAATAACACAATAGAAAATATGTATACAGTGTGTGCAAATTAAGTAAGGAGGTAAGGCAATAAATAGGCCATAGTGGCGAAGTAATTACAATTTAGCAATTAACACTGGAGTGATAGATGTGCAGATGAGGATGTGCAAGTAGAAATACAGGTGTGCAAAAGAGCAGAAAAAATTAAAACAAATATTGTGATGAGGTAGGTAGTTGGTTGGATGGGCAATTTACAGATGGGCTGTGTACAGCTGCAGCAAACGGTAACCTGCTCTGACAGTCGATGCTTGAATTTAGTGAGGGAGATATAAGTCTCCAACTTCAGTGATTTTTGCAATTCATTCCAGTCATTGGAAGCAGAGAACTGGAAGGAAAAGTGGCTAAAGAGGTGTTTCTTTGGGGATGACCAGTAAAATATACCTGCTGGAGCGCGTGCTACAGGTGGGTGTTGCTATGGTGACCAGTGAGCTGAGATAAGGCGGGGCTTTACCTAGCAAAGACTTATAGATGACCTGGAGCCAGTGGGTTTGGCGCCGAATATGTAGCGAGGACCAGCCAACGAGAGCATACAGGTCGCAATGGTGGGTAATATATGTGGCTTTGGTGACAAAACGGATGCCACTGTGATAGACTGTTAACACAGTGTCCAAAGAAGGGCCCGATGTATATAATATGATGTTGTCTGCGTAGAGGTGGATCAACGAATCACAAGAGCGACATCATTGACATATACAGAGAAAAGAGTCGGCCCGAGAATTGAACCCTGTGGCACCCCATAGAGACTGCTAGAGGTCCGGACAACAGGCCCTTCGATCTGACACACTGAACTCTGTCTGAGAAGTAGTTAGTGAACCAGGCGATGCAGTCATTAGAGAAACCAAGGCTGTTGAGAATACGGTGATTGACAGACTCGAAAGCCTTGGCCAGGTTGATGAAGACGGCTGCACAGAAATGTTTTTAATCGATGGTGGTTACGATATTGTTTAGGACCTTGAGCATGGCTGAGGTACACCTGTGACCAGCTCGGCAACCGGATTGCATAGCGGCGAAGGTACGCTGGGATTCGAGATGGTCGGTGATCTGTTTGTTCAGTTGGTTTTCGAAGACTTTAGAGAGGCAGGGCAAGATGGATATAGGTCTGTAACAGTTTGGGTCTAGATTGTCTCCCCCTTCCGCTTTCCAATCTTTAGGAATCTCAGACGACACGAAAGAGAGGTTGAACAGACTAGTAATAGGGTTTGCGAAAATGGCGGCAGATAATATTAGGAACAGAGGGTCCAGATTGTCAAGCCAAGCTGATTTGTAGGAATCCAGATTCTGCAGCTCTTTCTGCAGCTCTTTCGGGCTGTCTGGATTTGGGTGAAGGAGAAGTGGGGGGGCTTTGGGCCAGTTGCTGCGGGGGATGCAGAGCTGTTGGCCAGGGTTGGGGTAGCCAGGTGGAAAGCGTGGCCAGCCATAGAGAAATGAGATATTACTATTTTACAGCATTTTAAAGACAAGACTCTCGTTAATCTAACCACACTGTCCGATTTCAAAAAGGCTTTACAGCGAAAGCAAAACATTAGATTATGTCAGCAGAGTACCCAGCCAGAAATAATCAGACACCCATTTTTCAAGCTAGCATATAATGTCACAAAACCCAGAAGACAGCTAAATGCAGCACTAACCTTTGATGATCTTCATCAGATGACACACCTAGGACATTATGTTATACAATACATGCATGTTTTGTTCAATCAAGTTCATATTTATATCAAAAAACAGCTTTTACATTAGTATGTGACGTTCAGAACTAGCATACCCCCCGCAAACTTCCGGGGAATTTACTAACAATTTACTAAATTACTCACGATAAACGTTCACAAAAAGCATAACAATTATTTTAAGAATTATAGATACAGAACTCCTCTATGCACTCGATATGTTCGATTTTAAAATAGCTTTTTGGTGAAAGCACATTTTGCAATATTCTAAGTACATAGCCCAGCCATCACGGGCTAGCTATTTAGACACCCGGCAAGTTTAGCCTTCACCAAAATCAGATTTACTATAAGAAAAATGGTCTTACCTTTCCTGTTCTTCGTCAGAATGCACTCCCAGGACTTCTACTTCAATAACAAATGTTGGTTTGGTCCCAAATAATCCATCGTTATATCCAAACAGCGGCGTTTTGTTCGTGCGTTCTAGACACTATCCGAATGGTAAAGAAGGGTCGTGCGCAAGGCGCCTTTCGTGACAAGAAATTTCTAAATATTCCATTACCGTACTTTGAAGCATGTCAACCGCTGTTTAAAATCAATTTTTATGCAATTTATCTCGTAACAAAGCGATAATATTCCTACCGGGAATCTGCGTTTCGGTAAAAAGAGGGAAAAACAGAAAGGCGGGGGCGGCCAGTGCACGAGCATGAAGCCCTTTGTCCTCTGATAGACCACTTAGCAAAAGCGCTCGTGTGTTTCAGCCGGGGCTTTGAATTACGTCATTCAGGTTTTTCCCGGGCTCTGAGAGCCCATTGGAGCCGTAGGAAGTGTCACGTAACAGCAGAGATCCTTTGTAATGAATAGAGATGACAAAGAAGGGCAAGAAATGGTCAGACAGGGTACTTCCTGTACAGAATCTTCTCACGTTTTGGCCTGCCAAATGAGTTCTGTTATACTCACAGACACCATTCAAACAGTTTTAGAAACTTTGGAGTGTTTTCTATCCAAAGCTAATAATTATATGCATATTCTAGTTTCTGGGCAGGACTAATAATCAGATTAAATTGGGTACGTTTTTTATCCAGCCGTGAAAATACTGCCCCCTAGCCATAAGAGGTTAAGCTAGGTGCGGTCTCCGCATGTGTGGGGGGTGGGGCAAGGGAGCTAACCGAGGCATGTAGAGCGGGACTAGGGGCTCCGCAGTAAAACGTCTCAATTGTGTAGTTTGCATCTGATGGTTGTATAAAATATATGATTGAATATGAAACTCTGTGAGAAGATGTAATGTGATGTCGGCCTTCTAAACGAGATACTTGTTTAGATATAAAGTTTTAACTAGTCAGTGGCCACGCCCCCGTGAGCCCAGACATTACATCAGGCGTCATGGAACCACCCCGTCTTCCACAGAGTATAAAACCACTCGTGACAAAATTGACATTTTATACCAAAGAGACCCATGGTAAGCCAGACGTCTCGAATGGTTAAGAAATCTACTAACTAGAGTCAAGATAACGCCGGGACGAGGTCCCCACGTTGGAATGGCTATCACTCTAGAGACCAAAACATGGTGACGCTGGTGTGCGTGAAGTGGTTCAAACTGCAACTCTACCAAAGGACAAGACCAGAGAACGGTGGAGATCATCCAGTGATAAAGTTATCGTTGAAATGGCTAAGGAATCTACAAACTAAAGAACAATTATTCAGGATGCAGCTGTTTAAATACTTTAGTCAGGTAAACGCACCCGATCTAAGAACATTTCCAAATGTTACTCTGAAGTATCCATTATAACAACCTACAACAGACTTTGAACTGTGGTGGACAAACCACAGGCTTTCTGTCAACTGACTATCCAGCAGATGAACCGGCGATCACAGAGAGGGACAACAAAGGCATATACTCGTAAATATGTAAATTGCATTTCTAAAATCCAAATGAGAGGTTGTTAGGGTGCTAAATGTCCATATTTACGATGAAGTATTCAACTGTATGTATGTAGTGAATCCACTCTGAGTTTCCCGCTTTTGAACTGTCCCCACCCCTTTCCTTTGTCTACCAAGCCGTCATTTCAGTTTAGCCCACTAGGGACTTTTCTACCATGTCAGTAACCAATGTATGATCTTTGTGCATGTGTTTATTTCAATCTGTGATTGATTAGATTGATTAGTTAATAAATAAATAATTAAGCCAATTTGTATATCGCTGATTCATGATCTATGTTAGGGTTCGTGCAGATATCCAAGAGTTTGCGACGTTCAGTAATGAGACTGATGAGGTAATAATATATTAATAAGTGACTGTAATCGATAAGATATGAAAATATCGGAAGAGTTAATTCGGGAAATAAATACTCTTTAAAC
This sequence comes from Salmo trutta, assembly GCF_901001165.1. Lineage (NCBI taxonomy): Eukaryota > Metazoa > Chordata > Actinopteri > Salmoniformes > Salmonidae > Salmo > Salmo trutta. The sequence continues at coordinate 5,191 of NW_021822397.1, read as the reverse complement.
ATTCTCCCGTGGTGCCTCGACTTCCTAGTTAATTAAAGTTACATGATTAGTTTAATCTCGTAATTAAATGAAACATAGAGAATTTATTTGATTATATACTACAGTCTTCACATTTAATGATAGTCAACGCTACGACATTTCTCTTCATGGATTTAAAAGGGTAATGACTACTATGAGGAAAATCAAACTTGCCCTTGCAAACACCAATCCATTTTTTTTTAAATATTTTGTGTGGATTAAGGAGTGCACACACATCAGGAGGAAGGAGGGATTATAGGGACGCATTCCCTAATGTATTTCATCAGACGGAATTTGATGTATGGTGGCCTATGAAGCCCAAATAGTAATGGGGTAAAATAGCCACATTATGAATAGGGAACAATGGGTTGAAGAGAAATGGAAGGGGAAGCATGTCTTTTAATTCATCCACTAGATAACAGGTGGAGCTTGTGCGTGTTTGTGTGTGTGCATGTGTGTGTATGTGTGTGTAGTTCTCAGAAAGGCAGCTCCCTCCTCCTCTCCCTCCATTCCCTCCTCCTCTCCCCCACTCCCCCCATTCTTATTACCACATCTAATTAGGGAAATGTCAGACTACCCTCACCGCCCCGCTTGGCGCTACCCCCACCTCCCCTCTTTCTCGTCTCTACCCCACCACCTCCCCTCTTTCGGTCTCTCCCCCCACCACCTCCCCTCTTTCTGTCTCTACCCCCACCACTCCCTCTTTCTGTCTCTACCCCCACCACCACCACCCACCTCCCCTCTTTCTGTCTCTACCCCCCCCCCCCTCTTCTGTCTCTACCCCCACCACTCCCCCCTTTCTGTCTCTACCCCCCCTCCCCCTCTTTCTGTCTCTACCCCCCACCCCCCCTCTTTCTGTCTCTACCCCACCACCTCCCCTCTTTCTGTCTCTACCCCACCTCCCTCCCCTCTTTCTGTCTCTACCCCACCTCCTCCCCTCTTTCTGTCTCTACCCCACCACCTCCCCTCTTCTGTCTACTCACCCCACCTCCTCCCCTCTTTCTGTCTCTACCCCCACCACCTCCCCTCTTTCTGTCTCTCCCCCACCACCTCCCCTCTTTCTGTCTCTACCCCACCACCTCCCTCTTTCTGTCTCTACCCCCCCCCTCCCCCTCTTTCGTCTCTACCCTCCTCTACCCACCGTCCCCCCCACCACCACCACTCCCCTCTTTCTGTCTCTACCCCCAACTCCTCCCCTCTTCTGTCTCCTCTCTGTCCATCTCACCTGTTTAGTCATTGAGTTAGTTTACCCCTTGAGGGGATTCTTAATCAGTATTCAATCAGGAAGGTGGTTTGTTGTTTAAATATTGTGCTATATCGGGGTTCAGAGCTGATAGCCCTGCTGAGAAAAAAACAGCATAGATCAGCATACATTTCAATCTGGTCCATGCTGGTCTGTGATGATCAGTGCTGGTTGGATGCTGGTCTGACCACCATTGGTCTAGCTGGTAATGCTGGCAGACCAACCTTCTCTGTGTTTTGGAGACTGGTGACCAGTCTCCATTGTGTTTTTGCTGATGATCAGAATTCAATTCACTGTATTTTTGCTGGTGACCTGTGAAAACACTACCATGGCTAGTGGGGGAGGGTCATTTGGTCGATTGTGTAACATTTAGTAATACTTGTGTTTATGCTACTATAGTGGGTAATCTGTTGAGATGTGTTGTACAAACATACATACAATTTGATGTTTTAAAATGCTAGATAGCATACCTTTCGTACTATTTGTAAGTGAATAAACTTTATTTTGGGACGGATAATAATTCATGGAATAGCAATAGCGAATGTGCACTGTTAAATAGACTGAGCATAGGATATGAAAGTATGTGAACTACCATATATATCTTTTAATGTAGATATACAGTATATATCTTTTTTTTACTCAGTAAAATCTTTGAAATTGTTGCATGTTGCGTCTATATTTTTGGTTCAGTGTATATTGAACACCACGCAACTGTTAGAATATGGAATTCTGTCTGTTTATGACATTTCTTTCTGTTACGGAAAATTGATAACTTTATCACTGGAGAAAAATGACTCAGAGATGCTAGTCTACCAAGAGATTTAACAAGCGATTACATTACTTCCTGTAATTGTGGGTGCGCAAGGAAGATTCAGGCAGAAGTCATTGGAAAATTGTCACGTTTCTTAGCTACAGTAAGTAATTGCATTTTTGAGTCAAAGTTGGGTATCTATTTTTTTTTTATTTGACCTAGCAACGCACAAATTAGGGATTCTTATATGGACTACTTTCCATTACATGTCCAGTTTCATAAGCGATATAAACAACAAAGTAAATCACTAAAGAACACATTTAGACTTTAGTATTTTGCCCTGCTCAACACGGATTCATGTTGTTTAACCACATGTTGTGGTTATGATAACATTATCTTTCTTAGGGCAAGCCAAAGTAAATATTCATTGGGCTCCCGAGTGGCGCAGCGGTCTAAGGCACTGCTCTCCACATCCGGCTGCGATTGGGAGTCCCATAGGGCGGCGCACAATTGGCCCTGCATTGTCGGGTTTGGCCAGGGTAGGCTTGTCATTGTTAAAATAATTTATTCTTAACTGAATGGGCATTAACCTGCAAATATTGTGTAACCTGTGCAGGATTCATGTCATATTTAGAGGTTTTGAATAATGAATTTATTCTATTTTACATCAGGAATGACGTTGAACCCCTGCTCGGATGAAACCTCTCTCCTGGATAAAAACAATTGCTAAATTAATCTCCCCCCATCCTCATGTACAGGTAATCCTGGCTAGCCGAGTTAGTGCGGTGTAACCTATATGAGCCTATCATAACACTATTTAACTATCTAGTTTATTCACATGGTCTACTGACTTGCTTTTGAAAGAAATCTTGAACATGCTGAAAGCAATTTTGGTCCCATAGGGACCCTGTTTATAGTGTCTGCAGGCTATCTAATACATAACAACTAGACCACAGGAGGTTGGAGAACAGGCTCGTGGTAATGACTGGTGCGGTTAAGTGGAATGGTGTCAAATACATCAAACACATGGTTTCCAGGGTGTTTGATGCCGTTCCATTCTGCTCCGTTCCGGATATTATTATGAGACGTTCTTACCCTCAGCAGCCTCCTGTGTACTAGACATTTACTTTACATTAATTTATTTTACCTTTCATGCTACACAAAGATAAATAACATACATTTTTCTAAACTAATCCTATCTCTTAGTTGGACTTATTGCACCCGTTACTGAAATAGTTGTTTGAGTTTAGATGGCTTAGTTAGTCTCATTTGTAAATATTTCTGGATATTTCAGGCTAGATTTCAATAGCGTTACACATCACTTTGCAAACCCAGCATATGGGACTTGATGCTGGTGTTGCAGGTGACCACCTTATTTGTCCAAACCAAAACAAAGGCTGGTCACCAGCGAAAAACACAACAAAGGCTGGTCAGAGGAAGAAGAGATTATAGGGACAGATCAATGTATTTCTTCAGACAAAGGTTGATGTATGGTGGCCTATGAAGCCCAAAATAGTAATGGGGTAAAATAGCCAACATTATGAATAGGGACAATGGGTGAAGGAGAAATTGAAGTGGAAGCATGTCTTTTCATTTATCCAGCCAAATAACAGGTTGCAATGTGGGTGGGCACCTACACATTTGGTTGTGCATGTGGTGTGTGTGTGTGTAGTTCTCAGAAAGCAGCTGGGGAGGAGAGGAGAGAGGAGAAGAGCGAGAGAGAAAGAGAGAGAGAGAGAGAGAAGAAAGAGAGAGCTGAAGTATAACCAGTCCTATAGTCAAACCTTTCACTCCCTCCACTCCCTCCTCCTCTCCCCCCACTCGCCCCATTCTCATTACCACATCTAATTAGGGAAATGTCAGACTACCCCCACACCTCTTCCTCTTTATGTCTCTGTCCCCTCCACCTCTTCCTCTCTATCCATCTCACCTGTTGAATCATTGAGTTAGTTTATCCCTTGTGGAGATTTCCAGTCAGTTTTCAATCAGGACGGTGGTTTGTTGTTTAAAAATGGAAAAACTGCCTATAGCACGTACATTTCAAACTGGTCCACGCTGGTCAGTTCTGGTCCGTGGTGGTCAGTGGTGGCCCGTGTGGTGTCCACGCTGGTCAGTTCTGGTCCATGCTGGTACGTGGTGGTCCACGCTGGTCAGTTCTGGTCCATGCTGGCCCGTGGTGGTCCACGCTGGTCAGTTCTGGTCCATGCTGGCCCGTGGTGGTCCACGCTGGTCAGTTCTGGTCCATGCTAGTCCAGCCTTTCTTGTGTTTTCTCTGGTGACCAGCCTTTCTTGTGTTTCACTGGTGACCAGCCTTTGATGTGTTTTTGCTGGTGACTTGGCCCTCAAATCCTCAAAAAGATAAAGAGCTGCACCATTGAGAGCGTCTTGACTGGCTGCAACACCGCCTGGTACGGCGACTTCAAGGCTCCCAACCTCAAGGCGCTACAGATGCTGGTGAGAACGGGCCAGTACATCACTGGAGCCAAGCTCCCTGCCATCCCAGACCTCTATACCCAGGCGGTATACCAGGCGGTGCGAGAGAAAGCCCCAAAAATTGTCAAAGACTCCAGCCACCTAAGCCATAGACTGTTCTCTCTGATACTGCTGCTACTGTGAGTCTGGGACCAACAGGACCCTGAACAGCTTCTATCCTCAAGCCATAAGACTGATAAACAAGACTTTCTGAAATTAATATTAAACTCTTGACTTTGTCCACAATTTATTGTGTTTCAGCCTGAATTTACAATGGATTCAATTGAGATGTTGTGTCACTGGCCTACACACCATACCCGTAATTTTTAAAAGTGTAATTATGTTTTTGTTTTTTTATGTTTACAAATAAATAAAATATTTTAAGTATTTAACCCCTTTGTAATTGCAAGCCTAAATACGTTTAGGAGTAAGAATTTACTTAAGAAATAACATAATAAGTTGCATGGACTCACTCTGTGTACAATAATAGTGTCGGAGTCTAAGCGTCTAAGCTGGGAGGGGGGATCTACTAAGCTATATGGAATTTTTTAAGAATATCATACCAATGATCATTTAGCTATTTGATTTTGGATCTTAAAATTTGAGTATGAACTTTTTATTTTGGCCTTACTACTATTAGCACATATAAACACATTGAATAACTGACTCACTACATGGAACAACAGAAAGTCCCCAAAAATCTCAAA
>NW_021822396.1:0-28879 GCF_901001165.1 Salmo trutta | reverse complement strand
ACTTTGCTGTGATTTATGGCTCTGTCAATAGAGGCTGACTGGAAACTAGGGCACGATCCTCTATCGCCATGCAGCTACATGGCCATTGTATTTACAGTAATAATAGAATGAACCACGGCTCTCTCTCTGCGTATGTCCCAAATGGCAACCTGTTTCCTATAGAATGCACTACTCAAAGTCTCAACAGAGTCTGACTGGAAACTGGCCATGGTCAAATGTAGTGCACTACTTACAGCCTCAATAAAGTCTGACTGGAAACTATTTAGGATAGTGTGCCATTTAGGATGCAGCCTCCCTGTGCCCTTCCTCGATTGCTTTCCAGCCTGAGACAGGGAGAGACAGAGAGAGACTCCTCCTTTCCAGCCTGAGACAGGGAGAGACAGAGAGAGACCCCTCCTTTCCAGCCTGAGACAGGGAGAGACAGAGAGAGACCCCTCCTTTCCAGCCTGAGACAGGGAGGAGACAGAGAGAGACTCCTCCTTTCCAGCCTGAGACAGGGAGAGACAGAGAGAGACCCCTCCTTTCCAGCCTGAGACAGGGAGAGACAGAGAGAGACCCCTCCTTTCCAGCCTGAGACAGGGAGAGACAGAGAGGAGACTCCTCCTTTCCAGCCTGAGACAGGGAGAGACAGAGAGAGACCCCTCCTTTCCAGCCTGAGACAGGGAGAGACAGAGAGAGACCCCTCCTTTCCAGCCTGAGACAGGGAGAGACAGAGAGAGACCCCTCCTTTCCAGCCTGAGACAGGGAGAGACAGAGAGAGACTCCTCCTTTCCAGCCTGAGACAGGGAGAGACAGAGAGAGACCCCTCCTTTCCAGCCTGAGACAGGGAGAGACAGAGAGAGACCCCTCCTTTCCAGCCTGAGACAGGGAGAGACAGAGAGAGACTCCTCCTTTCCAGCCTGAGACAGGGAGAGACAGAGAGAGACTCCTCCTTTCCAGCCTGAGACAGGGAGAGACAGAGAGAGACCCCTCCTTTCCAGCCTGAGACAGGGAGAGACAGAGAGAGACTCCTCCTTTCCAGCCTGAGACAGGGAGAGACAGGGAGAGACCCCTCCTTTCCAGCCTGAGACAGGGAGAGACAGGGAGAGACCCCTCCTTTTTGGCGTGCCCCGTCTTTTCATGTCCATGCCTTTTGTTTGGCGGGCTGGAATGGACTTTTGGACACACACACACACGCACACACAGGTGGAGGAGTGGAGTGTCCAGACTCCTCTACTGAATAATTACTGTGTTTGCTGAGGCAATGCTGCAGTGTCTGCAGGCAGGACAGAGAACCACACAGAGACCTCACAGAGACAGACACACCCTTTCCCAGTCACTCCTCCTCCCGCTCTGTCACCCTCTCTCTCCCTGTCAACCCTCTCTCTCTCTCCCCCCTCTCTCCTCTCTCTCTCTCCCTCCTCTCTCTCTCTCTTTCTCCCTCTCTCTCTCTCCCTCCCTCCCTCTCTCTCTCTCTCTCTCTCTCTCTCCCTCCCTCCCTCTCCCTCTCTCCCTCCCTCCCTCCCTCCTTTCTCTCCAGTTCACTGGTTCAACTGTTCTCTAGCTGATGGTAACAGGTCACTGCTGAGCCAGTACTGGTTACAGTAAAGCAGCAGTGTAGAGAGACCATTTTATCACCACAGGCCTAATTAACAACACATTTAAGTTAGTATTGCCAATTTTAAAATGTAAGTTGCGCTCGCAATTCAGCGTGTTGCTGCCACTTGTACAATGTCTTGTTGAAGAATAGTAAAACCATTCCTCAACCCTAGCTGGTAAACTTTCACTCACTTCTCTCAACCATAAGTCATGTTCAGGCTGTGTTAACGTTGCATAGGGTTATGGGTCGCTACAGCACACATGCTGTCTTAGGGAGCCCTTGCTGGTTGAGCTACATTTATCCAGTGTACAGTAAAGAGTACAGGGCGGCTAGCAAATCAAGACAGGAACATTTTGACAAGTCACTCTGCAGGCAGCGCCTGACAAGTGTAATAATGAAACCCTCCCTGACACACACACACACACACACACGTGCAGAAAGACACACGCATGAACACGCACACGTGCAGAAAGACACACACACACACGTGCAGAAAGACACACACACACACAGGACATAAGGGAGGTCCTGCGTCCCCCATTCCGATCATAATCAATCATTTGTGTTTCTACACCACCCCTCTGGTCTCAACAAGCTCTCCAGCAGCACTATCATTCACATGTCACTTAGACTGAGTCAAGATGGCACCCTATTCCCTATGAAGTGCACTACTTTCAACCGGTGACCATAGGGTGCACTATATAGAGTATAGAGAATAGGATGCCATTTTGGACGTACACCTAGTCACTAGATCACCATCACTTATCCTATCCAGTATATGCCGTATAGACTTCCTTTCTGACTGCCCGCTGCCTTTCTGGCTACTGACCAGCTCCTGTCCCACCGTGCCAACCGGTCCAAGAAGGGTCCGCCAATGTCAATTATGCAAATGGTCAGAGTCAATTAGGAATGTTTCTTTAAAAAAAAAAGGGTGACCAAAACTAAAGTGTTCCAGAACGATTTCCAATGACTTAGATAGCCTTGCTCACGTGTCATGTTCCGCATTTACACTGTGGTGAATATTTTCCAGGGGAGGAATTGCGAGTAAACAAAGTTTTACACCCATGTTTCAGCTTGTCAGATTGTCAACTAACAAGTCAAAAAAGGCTTTTAGCATGCGAAGGGGGGGGGGGGGGGGGGGGGCTGGGAGGGATGGGGGGGCTGCTTTGACTTCATTTTCCCCCTCTGCTCTTCGTCTTTTTAGCATTCAAAGTACTGGTCCTGGGGGCACCCCTAGCCTGGATAAACTAGCCTGGTTAAACTAGCCTGGTTAAACTAGCCTGGTTAAACTAGCCTGGTTAAACTAGCCTGGTTAAACTAGCCTGGATAAACTAGCCTGGATAAACTAGCCTGGTTAAACTAGCCTGGTTAAACTAGCCTGGTCACCATTACTTGATGAGTGCAGCATTCAGTCTGCTTTAATCTGGATAGGAAAGCCCTGTCAACGCAGAGCAACACTTAAACATATGAATGATCTATGAATGAATGGGTATGATAGGAGAGCTGTCAGAATACCATGAGAGTTCAGCATATTCCGTGAGGATAACATTATAACATCATTATGTTTGCATTGCGCACCTTTAAAAACTCCACAAAGTGGTAAAAGAGGGTTTAAAATAGAACTGACCTGCCTGGTAAAATAAAAGGTTTAATAAATCAAATAAAAGGAGACATTAGGGCACCAGTGTCAAGGCCTCGTAGACAGGAGGGTGTTACAATGAGCCTATCTCACTAACTGCTACAGAGAACCATGTATTCATGACAGCAGATGTCATAGCTCAAAACTCCCTGGATGAGCATTGTAGGATGGGGGCCTCCCTTTCTCTCAGGTTTATTTGTGCTTCTCCTCATGAGCAAGGTGTCACGTTGTACTGAGTGTTGTCATGTCACGTTGTACTGAGTGTTCTCATGTCACGTTGTACTGAGTGTTCTCATGTCACGTTGTACTGAGTGTTCTCATGTCACGTTGTACTGAGTGTTGTCATGTCACGTTGTACTGAGTGTTGTCATGTCACGTTGTACGGAGTGTTCTCATGTCACGTTGTACTGAGTGTTCTCATGTCACGTTGTACTGAGTGTTGTCATGTCACGTTGTACTGAGTGTTCTCATGTCACGTTGTACTGAGTGTTCTCATGTCACGTTGTACTGAGTGTTCTCATGTCACGTTGTACTGAGTGTTGTCATGTCACGTTGTACTGAGTGTTCTCATGTCACGTTGTACTGAGTGTTCTCATGTCACGTTGTACTGAGTGTTGTCATGTCACGTTGTACTGAGTGTTGTCACGTCACGTTGTACTGAGTGTTGTCACGTCACGTTGTACTGAGTGTTGTCATGTCACGTTGTACTGAGTGTTGTCATGTCACGTTGTACTGAGTGTTGTCATGTCACGTTGTACTGAGTGTTGTCATGTCACGTTGTACTGAGTGTTGTCATGTCACGTTGTACTGAGTGTTGTCATGTCACGTTGTACTGAGTGTTGTCATGTCACGTTGTACTGAGTGTTGTCATGTCACGTTGTACTGAGTGTTGTCATGTCACGTTGTACTGAGTGTTGTCATGTCACGTTGTACTGAGTGTTGTCATGTCACGTTGTACTGAGTGTTGTCATGTCACGTTGTACTGAGTGTTGTCATGTCACGTTGTTGGACAACAGGGAGGTTATCAAAGATGTCTGAGCAGCTAATTCACCGCTAGCCTGCTACGCTAGCTATGTAGCCCCATGCCCCCCTACCTCATCCATTCAACTCCAAGGGGACTAGCTGTAGTTTGGGGGTTGGGTGGAAGGAGAGATGGAGGAGGTTGGGGACATTCTCCCCAGCAGGGTCTCTAAGGGCCTTTCAGTGGGGCTCTAAGGGAGGCCTGTTAGCGGTGGCTTTAGCACATCGTTATGGAGGACAGATGAAACTGAGTCTGGAAGTGACGGCAGGTCCTCCCCACACCGCGCCCAGTGGGTGGGCCTGTAGCTAATCTGGGTCAAATATGCAAATGTGGTGACGTGGGAGAGGACGGGAGGGGAGACTGGAGGCTGACTTCAGACAGCGGGCGGGAGATGGAGAAAGGGAGGGAGAAAAGGAGGGAGGGAAGGAGAGATGAGAGAGAGAGGGAGCAGTGGGCTCCATTGTGGTCTGGGCATGCATGAGGTGCTGAATGCCCAACAGAAAAGATCTCTGGATTAGTTCCACTTTGCAAATCGCGTTGGTTCGCAAGCCTTTTCTGCCCCCACCTTGTTGTTCTATTTCACTGCCAACTTTTCCTAAAAAAAAATATTATATACAAAGGTGGATTAATTTAATAATAAAAGCAGTGATTAAACGAAAAAGCCTCCCTTATTATGACGGGTGGTTTGTGGGGGAGAGATATCAACAGGTAGCTGTGTGAGTGTGTGTGCGCGGGCGTGCATGCCTGCATAAATCCATGGGAGGAGAAGGCTGAGGAGTGTTTTAATAGCTCTTTTGAAGACGAGAAGTCGAGCTAACGAACCGTGCGGCTCGCGAGTCTTTGTTTGCCAAATTGTGGTGCCCTGCGGCAACACCTACGTCTCTCGGCTCAACGGGTTCGGCTAACATTTCAGGAGGGAAAGTGGTGCGTGAAGAAGAATCTCTGAGTATGATAAATCAATTACAGTTGAAATTGGTGGTTAAAGTCAACCAAATAGATATGACAACCGTCTCGACTGATGAAGATTAATGAACACCATCATTTTGGCATTTTATGTTAGCGTAGAACACAACATCCCAAATCTGATAGTTATACCACATAATGACAGGATTTAATCTGACAGTTATTCCACAATTTAATCTGAAAGGTATACCACATAATGACAAGACTTCATCTGACAGTTATACCACATAATGACATGACTTAATCTGACAGTTATACCACATAATGACATGACTTAATCTGACAGTTATACCACATAATGACATGACTTAATCTGACAGTTATACCACATAATAACATGACTTAATCTGACAGTTATACCACATAATGACATGACTTAATCTGACAGTTATACCACATAATGACATGACTTAATCTGACAGTTATACCACATAATGACATGACTTAATCTGACAGTTATACCACATAATGACATGACTTAATCTGACAGTTATACCACATAATGACATGACTTAATCTGACAGTTATACCACATAATGACATGACTTAATCTGACTGTTATACCACATAACAACATGACTTAATCTGACTGTTATACCACATAATGACACGATTTAATCTGACAGTTATACCACATAATGACATGATTTAATATGATATGATAGTTTTACCACATAATGACATGATTTAATCTGACAGTTATTCCACAATTTAATCTGACAGGTATACCACATAATGACAAGACTTCATCTGACAGTTATACCAATTAATGGCACGACTTAATCTGACAGTTATACCACTTAATGACATGATTTAATCAGACTGTTATACCACATAATGACACAATTTAATCTAACAGTTATACCACATAATGACACAATTTAATCTGACAGTTATACCACATAATGACATGACTTAATCTGACAGTTATACCACATAATGACACAATTTAATCTGACAGTTATACCACTTAATGACACAATTTAATCTGATAGTTATACCACTTAACGACACGACTTAATCAGACAGTTATACCACATAATGACATGATTTAATCTGACAGTTATACCACAATTTAATCTGACAGTTATACCACAATTTAATCTGACAGTTATACCACATAATGACACAACTTAATCTGATGGTTATACCACATAATGACGCGACTTAATCTGACAGTTATACCACTTAATGACACGACTTAATCTGAAAGTTATACCACATAATGACAATTTAATTTGATAGTTATACCACGTAATGTTATACCACAATTTAATCTGACTCTTATACCACATAATGACAATTTAATCTGACAGTTATACCACATAATGACATAATTTAATCTGACAGTTATACCACTTAATGACACGATTTCGGCAGGAAGGCAGGGAGGACATGGTTGGGGTGGAGAGGGTGAGGCAGGGAGGACAAGGTCGGGGTGGGAAAGGACTGGTGAGTATAAGGGAGTTGGGACCTCACCTCTAGGTCCTGATGATGATGAGTGAAAGGGGGCCGGGGGGGGGGGGGCTGGGGTGTACAGGGAGGACTTTACCTCTAGGTCCTGGAATAACAGGCTGATGATGATGTGTGAATGGGGGGACTGGGGAGTACAGGGAGGACTTTACCTCTAGGTCCTGGAATAACAGGCTGATGATGATGTGTGAATGGGGGGACTGGGGAGTACAGGGAGGACTTTACCTCTAGGTCCTGGAATAACAGGCTGATGATGATGTGTGAATGCCGTTCGAGGGGAGTAGGAAGTGGTCTGCAAAGGCACGACAGGGCTGCTGAAACCACACTTCTCTGACTTCTTTAATGTGGTGGACGGTGGCATCCCTGGTAAGAATGATTGATAAGTGCAATTTAATAAGGCAATGTCATGGAGGCTCTCTGGGCTCACAGGTGAGAGATGGCAGAGAGGGGGACGTGGGGAGTGAGTGCAAGAGGGGCTGGAGGGCAGGCTAAGGGGAGGACAGGGGAAGTGGTCAGGGCCCAACAGAGTGTGGCATAAACTACTGTACTGCTCGAGGCGGACATGCGATTTTGAATTATATACTGCTCAAAAAAATAAAGGGAACACTAAAATAACACATCCTAGATCTGAATGAATGAAATCATTTTATTAAATACTTTTTTCTTTACATAATTGAATGTGCTGACAACAAAATCACACAAAAATAATCAATGGAAATCCAATTTATCAACCTATGGAGGTCTGAATTTGGAGTCACACTCAAAATTAAAGTGGAAAACCACACTACAGGCTCATTCAACTTTGATGTATTGTCCTTAAAACAAGTCAAAATGAGGCTCAGTAGTGTGTGTGGCCTCCACGTGCCTGTATGACCTCCCTACAACGCCTGGGCATGCTCCTGATGAGGTGGCGGATGGTCTCCTGAGGGATCTCCTCCCAGACCTGGACTAAAGCATCTGCCAACTCCTGGACAGTCTGTGGTGCAACGTGGCGTTGGTGGATGGAGCGAGACATGATGTCCCAGATGTGCTCAATTGGATTCAGGTCTGGGGAACGGGCGGGCCAGTCCATAGCATCAATGCCTTCCTCTTGCAGGAACTGCTGACACACTCCAGCCACATGAGGTCTAGCATTGTCTTGCATTAGGAGGAACCCAGGGCCAACCGCACAAGCATATGGTCTCACAAGGGGTCTGAGGATCTCATCTCGGTACCTAATGGCAGTCAGGCTACCTCTGGCGAGCACATGGAGGGCTGTGCGGCCCCCCAAAGAAATGCCACCTCACACCATGACTGACCCACCGCCAAACCGGTCATGCTGGAGGATGTTGCAGGCAGCAGAACATTCTCCACGGCGTCTCCAGACTCTGTCACGACTGTCACATGTGCTTCATCTGTGAAGAGCACAGGGCGCCAGTGGCGAATTTGCCAATCTTGGTGTTCTCTGGCAAATGCCAAACGTCCTGCACGGTGTTGGGCTGTAAGCACAACCCCCACCTGTGGACGTCGGGCCCTCATACCACCCTCATGGAGTCTGTTTCTGACCATTTGAGCAGACACATGCACATTTGTGGCCTGCTGGAGGTCATTTTGCAGGGCTCTGGCACTGCTCCTCCTGCTCCTCCTTGCACAAAGGCGGAGGTAGCGGTCCTGCTGCTGGGTTGTTGCCCTCCTACGGCCTCCTCCACGTCTCCTGATGTACTGGCCTGTCTCCTGGTAGCGCCTCCATGCTCTGGACACTACGCTGACAGACACAGCAAACCTTTTTGCCACAGCTCGCATTGATGTGCCATCCTGGATGAGCTGCACTACCTGAGCCACTTGTGTGGGTTGTAGACTCCGTCTCATGCTACCACTAGAGTGAAAGCACCGCCAGCATTCAAAAGTGACCAAAACATCAGCCAGGAAGCATAGGAACTGAGAAGTGGTCTGTGGTCCCCACCTGCAGAACCACTCCTTTATTGGGGGTGTCTTGCTAATTGCCTATAATTTCCATCTGTTGTCTATTCCATTTGCACAACAGCATGTGAAATGTATTGTCAATCAGTGTTGCTTCCTAAGTGGACAGTTTGATTTCACAGAAGTGTGATTGACTTGGAGTTACATTGTGTTGTTTAAGTGTTCCCTTTATTTTTTTGAGCAGTGTATTAAGATATTACCCAGAAAAATGAATTGTGATGAAAATAATGAATAATTGAAAATTCAATTGTGGAAACTCTGCATACCCGGCACGTCAGTCGAGATAAAACGAATGCAGCTAAAAAACACAATGACTTTAGCTGCTAAAATATTTGTCTTAGAAGAAAGCTTTCCTAATAATGTCTCTCCTCTGCTTCTTTCCTTCTTCTTTTTGAAGACTAACCCGCACATTGACTCGGTACTGGTACCCCCTGTATAAAGCCTCGTTATTGTTATTTTATTGTTGTAAATATTTTTCTTAACTCTTATTTTTCTTAAAACGGCATTGTTGGTTAGGGGCTCGAAAGTAATCATTTCACTGTAAGGTTGTATTCGGCATATGTGACAAATATTCCGACATCCCGAAAAGAGCGTGCACAAAGGAGAGGTGGATGTTCACATTTTGTAGCTCGTCTTGGAAGCAGCAGGACTGAGGTGTCCAGGTCCCTGTTTCTGTGTTAAGGAACTGAGGTGTCCAGGTCCCTGTTTCTGTGTTAAGGAACTGAGGTGTCCAGGTCCCTGTTTCTGTGTTAAGGGACTGAGGTGTCCAGGTCCCTGTTTCTGTGTTAAGGAACTGAGGTGTCCAGGTCCCTGTTTCTGTGTTAAGGGACTGAGGTGTCCAGGTCCCTGTTTCTGTGTTAAGGGACTGAGGTGTCCAGGTCCCTGTTTCTGTGTTAAGGGACTGAGGTGTCCAGGTCCCTGTTTCTGTGTTAAGGAACTGAGGTGTCCAGGTCCCTGATTCTGTGTTAAGGGACTGAGGTGTCCAGGTCCCTGATTCTGTGTTAAGGGACTGAGGTGTCCAGGTCCCTGTTTCTGTGTTAAGGGACTGAGGTGTCCAGGTCCCTGTTTCTGTGTTAAGGAACTGAGGTGTCCAGGTCCCTGTTTCTGTGTTAAGGAACTGAGGTGTCCAGGTCCCTGTTTCTGTGTTAAGGGACTGAGGTGTCCAGGTCCCTGTTTCTGTGTTAAGGGACTGAGGTGTGTGTGATAAGTGTGTGTGGTAGTTTAGTCCTAAATGATGAAGAAACCTTGGTTTCTCCAGCCCTCTCAGACTCCTTCCCCCTTTCAGGCGAGTGAGAGAGGGAGATAAAGAGAGAGACAGACAAAGAAAGAGACAGGGACATGCCTCCCTTGGGTAAAGAGGGGTTTCTGAAGAAGACTGCTCGATCAAACTGAGTTTGTAGAAGTTGCCCCTAAGCACAGGATCAAATTACACAATTTTAGCCTTAACCATTAGGTAAATAAATCTGATCTTGGACCAGTTAGGGGCAACTTCTTTGAAGTGGGGGCAGGTTGGAGGATGGGTTGGGTGCTTTCAATACAAACAGATGAGGCCATACAGACACCATGGAAAGGACACCAGCTAGCAAGACACAGAAGGTTACACAGACAGACACACACAGGTCGATAAACCCACATCCAACACAGTTTCACTCAATAACAGCTCTACAACAGCTCACAAGCACACAACCCTCGCCACCCCAGAAACACTCATTCACCTGATGAATACCAATAAGGGTTGAAATGGCTTCTTCTAGACATATTGCTTAATGTATACTTTGATCTCCAGGACCTGCTCCAAAGCCATTGGATGTCCATATATGTATATATTTTCTTAGACCAAAGCTAGTAGCCCCAACATGACATAAACAATAACAACAGCAACCACAAATCCCAGAGAGAGCACGATCAAACAGGAAAAAAACATCAGAGTCACCGTTTTAAATCCGAAGACTCGTTTGGTGCACGAACCAATCTCACCAATCCCATGTTCCCACAGGCAGCTGATAAAAGGCCCAGACCAAACGCGGGGTGGCTTCAGAAGGAGAAACCTCAGCCCACTCCTTCATTCGTTATTTCACCTGCCTTTTTAAGTAGCGTTATTAGCTTCAGAGGCCCGCCGGGCTGGTCCCTCTGATAGGATAGAGTGGACAGAGCAACATGGGAGGCTGGAGGGGCAGGAGGGGCAGGAGGCTTAGACCTGGGCTGGAGTCACAGGCTGAACTGTGGGATAGTGGTCAGGTTCATCTTCAAAGGGCTTCTTCTTCTGTATCGTAAGAGCTTGTGTATCCTTGTTCACAATGCTATTCCAGACGAGTCTTCTCTGTGTGCTAGAGGGCTCTAGGAGCATGTGATTCAGGAAGTAATGTAGTGTGTGTCATGGCGTTACAGTGACATAGAGAAGAGAAAAGAAAGGTAGAGAGAGAATGAGAGAGAAGAGAGTGGTGATAGGGGAGAGACTGGGAGCCATAAGCTATAGTGTGTGGGAACTTGTGGTGGGTTGACTGTGTATGAGAGAGCGATTGTGTGCGTTCTTTACTATATGTGTGTGTGTGTGTGTATGTGTGTGCATGCGCCTGTGTGTACTTGCTTGTGTGTGTGATTGAGTGTAGGGGCCTAAAGTCAGAGTGAGTAATGAACACTTGAAAAGGTTCTGTCAGGTGGAATCAGATTCAGGCCGTACTCAACACTCTCCCTTCAGAGGCATTATCACACAGAGGGACTGCATCTCTCCATCCCTCTCTCCTTCCTCTTCTGACAAATTGACAGGCCTCACAGCTGGTAAGGCAGTATCAAGCATCTCCCTCCTCCTCTTCCTCCTCCTCCTTCTCCTCTTCCTCTGCTGTCCATTGGTCTCCCCCTCTATTGAGGAGTCTTCTCCGGTGTTCATTAATCAGGCCTGAGCTGTCCCCGCTCTGCCCTTTCTCAGGGGCTTGCACGTGGGCGAGCACGGCAGCCAGACAGACTATAACAAAGTGGGACCAAATGGGGCAGACTCAGCCATGTATACAGACGGCCTTATCAATGCCAGGGACAACGATGTGCAGTGTAATGTACAGTTATGTCTGATACACGTTGCTGCAAGGCCTTCTCTGATAGGTGGAGACTGCTGGTAATGGTCCCGGCCAATGGAATGTGATTATGCTTCAGACCTTTAACCCAATCAAATATATGGATTGAGTAAGTTTTCTTCTCAACATGTTTCTTTGAACTAATAACTTCTTCCTTGAATAGTCAGCTGAGACATACAGCTCAGACCCCCTTCACACTCGCAAGCAGGCACACACACACACACACACACACACACACACACACACACACACACACACACACACGCAAGCAGACACACTTGCAAGCAGACACACACACACACACACACACACACACACACACGCAAGCAGACACACTTGCAAGCAGACACACACACACACACACACACACACACACACACACACACGCAAGCAGACACACTTGCAAGCAGACACACACACACACACACTTGCAAGCAGACACACACACACACACACACACACACAAACACCACACACACTCGCAAGCAGACACACACAGACACAGACACAGACACAGACACACACACACACACACACACACACAAACACACTCGCAAGCAAGCAGACACACACACACACACACACACACACACACACAAACACACACACTCGCAAGCAGACACACACACACACACACACACACACACACACACTCGCAAGCAGACACACACAGACACAGACACAGACACAGACACACACACACACACAAACACACTCGCAAGCAAGCAGACACACACACACACACACACACACACACACACACACACACACACAAACACACACACTCGCAAGCAGACACACACACACACACACACACACACACACTCGCAAGCAGACACACACACACACACACACTATCCTGCTGACACATGGCTATTTAAGCCAGACGATACGGCCATATGAGTTTCTCAGACCTGACGTGGGTTACCTGGGAAATGGCTGGCATGCCGGTCCACGGGTTACACTTTAAATGAAACACGTCTAATTATAACACTGTTTACCGCGGTGAGGGGTCCATACACACATACACACACGGGCGCGCACGCACACACACCAGAAGAGGCATCAGCAGCTGTTGACGTGTCTCACTTGTCCCAATGCCGACAAGTGTTTCCACACACGTACACACAAGCACACACACGCACACAGACACGTCTCGGTAACCACAAACAAACCAAATCCAGCATCAACAACAACAGAGTGCTCCAAGGCAAAAGGAGAACGACAGCGTAATGGAAATAAAAGATATGAATGGAAGTTGGGATGACGGTGCGATCTGAATCCCAGTAATCTGGAGAACGTGAACAGACAGACGTGTGATGTGGACATTCACATGTCAGCTTGCACTGTTCCCACTCAGTGTGCAGATGAACAAGGACACGGGGACCAAGACACATATACACACACTATACACACACACAGACATAGACTCCGGCACACACACACACGTATGCTAATGTACACACAGATACACAAACACCCATACAGTCCACAATGCACACAATTGAGGGGTGAAGGGGGAGACGCTGAATTCCATAATACACAGAGGATGCAACACATTGTTTAAAGTGGAACTGACAGCCTTTTAACTACTTTGCAGATATAAAACAAACAGAAAATCATTATATAAGTCAAAAAATATCAAATTCTCAGTTTATGCTTCAAAACCAAGGTTCTATTTGACAATAAATTCCATGACGTACAGTAAGACATTGTTAGCAGAATAGAGGGATGCAGTTCAATGCATGATTCATATAATTCCAAAAATAAATCACAGCTGGCCTGGTACATTGTTTGGTACATTGTTTGGTACATTGTTTGGTATATTGTTTGGTACATTGTTTGGTACATTGTTTGGTACATTGTTTTGTGCATTGTTTGGTGCATTGTTTGGTGCATTGTTTGGTGCATTGTTTGGTACATTGTTTGGTACATTGTTTGGTACATTGTTTGGTGCATTGTTTGGTATATTGTTTGGTACATTGTTTGCTGCCTCCACCCATTCAGGATGCACTGGTTCAGTTTCAATGACTCAACATTTTGAACAGAAACAGACAAATGTAACTAAGTCTGGGAACGTCAATATAATCAAACTAGAAATGATCACAAGTCAGTCATAACGTAGCTAATGGGGCTGGCGCACACACAAGGCCTGCTGGATGAATAGGACACACAAGGCCTGCTGGATGAATAGGACACACAAGGCCTGCTGGATGAATAGGACACACAAGGCCTGCTGGATGAATAGGACACACAAGGCCTGCTGGATGAATAGGACACACAAGGCCTGCTGGATGAATAGGACACACAAGGCCTGCTGGATGAATAGGACACACAAGGCCTGCTGGCTGAATAGGACACACAAGGCCTGCTGGATGAATAGGACACACAAGGCCTGCTGGATGAATAGGACACACAAGGCCTGGGGGCTGAATAGGACACACAAGGCCTGCTGGATGAATAGGACACACAAGGCCTGCTGGGATGAATAGGACACACAAGGCCTGCTGGATGAATAGGACACACAAGGCCTGCTGGATGAATAGGACACACAAGGCCTGCTGGATGAATAGGACACACAAGGCCTGCTGGATGAATAGGACACACAAGGCCTGCTGGATGAATAGGACACACAAGGCCTGCTGGCTGAATAGGACACACAAGGCCTGCTGGCTGAATAGGACACACAAGGCCTGCTGGATGAATAGGACACACAAGGCCTGCTGGATGAATAGGACACACAAGGCCTGCTGGATGAATAGGACACACAAGGCCTGCTGGATGAATAGGACACACAAGGCCTGCTGGATGAATAGGACACACAAGGCCTGCGGGCCGAATAGGACACACAAGGCCTGCTGGCTGAATAGGACACACAAGGCCTGCTAAGATGAATAGGACACACAAGGCCTGCTGGATGAATAGGACACACAAGGCCTGCTGGATGAATAGGACACACAAGGCCTGCTGGATGAATGTGAAATGGCTAGTTAGTTAGCGGTGGTGCGCGCTAATAGCATTTCAATCAGTGACGTCACTCGCTCTGAGACTTGAAGTAGGGTTTCCCCTTGCGTTGCAAGGGCCGTGGCTTTTGTGGCGCGATGGGTAACGTTGCTTCGTGGGGTGTCAGTTGTTGATGTGTGCAAGGGTCCCTGGTTCGAGCCCAGGTTGGGGCGAAGAGAGGGACGGAACCTACACTGTTACACTAGCTAGGCTACTAAAATGTTGTAGTCTGGCTTCGGTTATTAAAGCTTGACAATGAATAGTCAAAAAACTAAACCTGCAATAAAACCCCATGAATAGGCCCATTTCAGAAACATTTGAGCAGTAGCCTAGGCTAGCTACTCAACTACAATACATTTAGAGTGCCCCATACAGCAATGCTGCATTCAACTGCACCAGTGATACATGCAGTACAAAAAAAGAAAAACATGTTTTAAGTTTAAACGTTACAACAACCTATAGCTATGTTTTTGTTATTTGGAGTTATTAAATACTTTTTGATTAGGGTCGCAACATATCATAGCAGCAAAGGCTGGACAAATATTACTTATCTCTTCCTTTATTTTAATATGTTAAAATGCTATATACAGCATCATATAAGTAGACATTATAAATCGCCATATTTTTTATAATAAACCAATGGCCAGTTTGGGCCGCAGCTACAAGTTTCTTTGTAAAAACAAATAGACTATGTCTGGCCTGGAAATGTTTCAATATGGCCCGTGCACTATTGAGTTTGACACCCCTGGGCTAGCGTATCTATTTATGTAACTAGCTATTTATTTAGCAAGCTAAAAACAGCTTAACGTTGGCTAGCTAGCTAGCTGCTGGGAGGATGTCATGTCATTGGAGGAGTGGATGAGTGATTGACTTTTTCCCTTCATATTGTTTTTCATTGGCTACAGCTAGAGATGCTGCAATGTAATTTGATTAGCTAGCAAGAAATGTGAATCGCTTTACCTGTTTGCATATCTCTTAGCTGCCAATCAAATGTATTTGGCATCGATCAAATGGGCGGGCAGGCAGGCAAGTTCTCATTCGGTTGTCAAAACGTGGGTTGGGACAAGCATGCATTGGCAGGCAAGCTGCAGAAGGGCAAGCAGGCTACTATTCCACATCATTTATCAGGGCAATTTAGACCGCCAGCTAGCTGAGAGGGTTTATCTAATGCTCCCTCGCTAGATTTGAGCTAATCTCGACCCTGGTCAGCATTAGTTGTTGATCCTGTTGTTGTGAATAGGCAACTCAGGGAGAGAGAGCCTACCTTTTCATGGTTGTTTGATCAATAGAACTGTGAAGTTCTCAAATGTAAGAGGACTCCCGTGGTATTTACATATTTGCCCAAATCCATTCAGCCTCAGGTGTTTTATTTTATTTTTATTTTATTTTACCGTTATTTTACCAGGTAAGTTGACTGAGAACACATTCTCATTTACAGCAACGACCTGGGGAATAGTTTCAGGGGAGAGGAGGGGGATGAATGATCCAATTGTAAGCTGGGGATGATTAGACAGCCGTGATGGTATTTTGTGGCTTTTGGCGAATGCGTTCTAATGATCTAAAGGTGCGCCCTACTGCCTGTAAACACACAGTCCAGTTCAAAGTGAATGATGACAGGCCCTACTGCCTGTAAACACACAGTCCAGTTCATAGTGAACGATAGCAGGCCCTACTGCCTGTAAACACACAGTCCAGTTCATAGTGAACGATAGCAGGCCCTACTGCCTGTAAACACACAGTCCAGTTCATAGTGAACGATAGCAGGCCCTACTGCCTGTAAACACACAGTCCAGTTCATAGTGAACGATAGCAGGCCCTACTGCCTGTAAACACACAGTCCAGTTCATAGTGAACGATAGCAGGCCCTACTGCCCGTAAACACACAGTCCAGTTCAATGTGAACGATAGCAGGCCCGTGTGGCAGATGGCTTATTTGCATATAGGCTTACTGATTGGCAATGGCGCACTGGTCTGCGTGGACTCAGGTCCTGGACAAGACAGATGTTTTATTTGCTGCAGTGTCTATTATGTGTCCAAACGCACGGCCGCTTCCCCACTCTATGTTGCTATAGAAGGTTCCCAAATTCCTTAGTATATATGTCATTCCCAAACATTCTATGAATTTATGAAAACGTGAAAATTACCATATCTTGTCAGAAAATGTAAAAAATAAATAAATTGGTGTAATATTCTTCCTGGGGGTGTATATGAACAGATTTGAATAAGATTTCATGTTGCTAAAACGCTGTCAGTTCCACTCCTCTTCACTATAACCATGTCTTTAGCATAGAACACACTCTCTTTTCAGAATAATGTTTACATATCTTGCATAACTCATCTCATATGTATATACTGTATTTTATACCATCTATTGCATCTTGCCTATGCCGCTCTGTCATTGCTCATCCATATATTTATATGTATATATTGTTATTCCATTCCTTTACTTAGATTTGTGTGTATTATGTAGTTGTTGTGGAATTGGTAGATTACATGTTAGATATTGCTGCACTGTCAGAACTAGAAGCGCAAGCATTTCACTACACTCGCAATAACATCTGCTAAACATGTGTATGTGACCAATAACATTTTATTTTATTTTAATGGGTCTTAATAAGACATCTTACCAGTCAAGCTGTTGCTGTTGTTTAACGTACAACTAATTTAAGACACTAAAGAACTCCTTGTGAATTTGACACTTAACAATTGTTTCTAAATTCGGAGAGACACTTAACAGATATAAAATGGGCAGAGTTACAGTAGGTATGATGGTGCACTGTTAAGATTCCAATGGACATGAACCCCACGCTACAGTACATAACGTATAAGGCCTAAGGTGTGCCGCAAGGATCTGTTTCAGTCCCATTCTTTTGTTTATCACACTCACACACAGTGAAGGGAGGGAAAGGTGGAAGGAGGGGGCAGCAGCCTAGACAATACAAAACACCAACCACAAAACTCGATAACCATGTCCTGATTTGGAGGGGAGGGGAGGGGTGAGGGGGTGGAGAGAAGGGGGGGGGCAACAGAAGATAGGAGGTGAAATTGGAAAGAGTAATGCATCTTTACCTTGTCTTGAGATGAACGAACTAGCTAGCGAGCCACGCAGTTTATATCCAGCTTTTGAGAGACAAAAGAAAAAGGGGGAAAGAAACAAGGGAACAAAAGAGAAGAGAGAAAAAGAGGTGAATATAGTGTAGCGTTAGGAGAGAAAATGGAGCATTACCTCATCAATTAAGCATGTTCCATTCCCATAAGGGTGGACCGGGGCCGGGGTCACGTTACACAGGCAATCACAAATACACACACACTCACTCTGTACACAAACATACCCACACAGCCTGTTTACCTCATGGAGATGGTCTCACATCATGTCTTATTCCTAAGCTCTGGGAATATGAAACAGAAACACACACACACACACACACACACACACACACACACACACACACACACACACACACACACACACACACACAGAAACACACACACAAACACAAACACACACACACACTACAGAAACACACACAGACACAGAAACACACACACACACACACACACAACACAGAAACACACACACACACAAACACACACACACCACAGAAACACACACACCACAGAAACACACACACACCACAGAAACACCGCCCGTCCCCGTACATCCCCTTATCCTACAGGTGGGCCTCTTCTCCGAGTCACCCGGCAACTCCACCCTCTCCTCTTTAACGAAAACACACACTCCCCCTCCACACACACACTCACAGGCTCACTCACAGGCTCACTCACACACACACACACACACACACACACACACACACACACACACACACACACACACACACACACACACACACACACACACACACACCACAGAAACACACACTCCCCCTCCACACACACACACTCACAGGCTCACACACACACGGACACACACTCCTGTCGTCTACCTGTAATTGAAGCTCTGTAAAAACACACCCTTTTTATTAGGAGAATAAGGAGCTTCCTACTGTGACATTGTCTGCGAGGAAGGGAGAAAGCTGTGTGTGTGTCTCTTCTCTCCTTGAGTGTTCTCTCTCTGCACTGTAAGGCTATAAGAAAAGGATATATATATATATATATATATATATATATATATATATATATATATATATATATATATATATATACAGTACCAGTCAAAAGTACCGCCATGTCTTTGTGACACGCAGAGTAGGTGAACGGATGATCTCCGCATGTGTAGTTCCCACTGTGAGCTTGGAGGAGGTGGTGTGATGGTGCTTTGACTGTCTGTGATTTATTTAGAATTCAAGGCACACTGAACTAGAATGGCTACCACAGCATTTTACAGCGATACGCCATCCCATCTGTTTTGCGCATAGTGGGACAATAATTTGATTTTCAACATGACAATGACCCAACACACCTCCAGGCTGTGTAAGGGCTATTACACCAAGAAGGAGATTGATGGAGTGCTGCATCAGATGTCCTGGCCTCCACAATCCCCCGACCTCAACCCAATTGAGACGGTTTGGGATGAGTTGGACCGCAGAGTGAAGAAACAAGCAGCCAACAAGTGCTCAACATATGTGGAAAATCCTTCAAGACTGTTGGAAAAGCATTCCAGTTAAAGCTGGTTGAGAGAATGGCAAGAGTGTGAAAAGCTGTCATCAAGGCAAAGGGATGGCTACTTTGAAGAATCTCAAATATAAAATATATTTTGATTTAATTAACACTTTTTTTGGTTACTACATCATTCCATATGTGTTATTTCATAGTTTTTGATGTCTTCACTATTATGTAGAAAATAGTAAAAATAAAGAAAAACACTGGAATGAGTCCAAACTTTTGACAAGTACTGTGTATATATATATATACTGCTCCAAAAAATAAAGGGAACCCTTAAACAACACAATGTAACTCCAGGTCAATCACACTTCTGTGAAATCAAACTGTCCACTTAGGAAGCAACACTGATTGACAATAAATTTCACATGCTGTTGTGCAAATGGAATAGACAACAGATGGAAATTATAGGCAATTAGCAAGACACCCCCAATAAAGGAGTGGTTCTACAGGTGGTGACCACAGACCACTTCTCAGTTCCTATGCTTCCTGGCTGATGTTTTGGTCACTTTTGAATGCTGGCGGTGCTTTCACTTTAGTGGTAGCATGAGACGGAGTCTACAACCCACACAAGTGGCTCAGGTAGTGCAGCTCATCCAGGATGGCACATCAATGCGAGCTGTGGCAAGAAGGTTTGCTGTGTCTGTCAGCGTAGTGTCCAGAGCATGGAGGCGCTACCAGGAGACAGGCCAGTACATCAGGAGATGTGGAGGAGGCCGTAGGAGGGCAACAACCCAGCAGCAGGACCGCTACCTCCGCCTTTGTGCAAGGAGGAGCAGGAGGAGCACTGCCAGAGCCCTGCAAAATGACCTCCAGCAGGCCACAAATGTGCATGTGTCTGCTCAAACGGTCAGAAACAGACTCCATGAGGGTGGTATGAGGGTCCGACGTCCACAGGTGGGGGTTGTGCTTACAGCCCAACACCGTGCAGGCCGTTTGGCATTTGCCAGAGAACACCAAGATTGGCAAATTCGCCACTGGCGCCCTGTGCTCTTCACAGATGAAAGCAGGTTCACACTGAGCACATGTGACAGACGTGACAGAGTCTGGAGACGCCGTGGAGAACGTTCTGCTGCCTGCAACATCCTCCAGCATGACCGGTTTGGCGGTGGGTCAGTCATGGTGTGGGGTGGCATTTCTTTGGGGGGCCGCACAGCCCTCCATGTGCTCGCCAGAGGTAGCCTGACTGCCATTAGGTACCGAGATGAGATCCTCAGACCCCTTGTGAGACCATATGCTGGTGTGGTTGGCCCTGGGTTCCTCCTAATGCAAGACAATGCTAGACCTCATGTGGCTGGAGTGTGTCAGCAGTTCCTGCAAGAGGAAGGCATTGATGCTATGGACTGGCCCGCCCGTTCCCCAGACCTGAATCCAATTGAGCACATCTGGGACATCATGTCTCGCTCCATCCACCAACGCCACGTTGCACCACAGACTGTCCAGGAGTTGGCGGATGCTTTAGTCCAGGTCTGGGAGGAGATCCCTCAGGAGACCATCCGCCACCTCATCAGGAGCATGCCCAGGCGTTGTAGGGAGGTCATACAGGCACCTGGAGGCCACACACACTACTGAGCCTCATTTTGACTTGTTTTAAGGACATTACATCAAAGTTGGATCAGCCTGTAGTGTGGTTTTCCACTTTAATTTTGAGTGTGACTCCAAATCCATACCTCCATGCGTTGATAAATTGGATTTCCATTGATTATTTGTGTGGGATTTTGTTGTCAGCACATTCAACTATGTAAAGAAAAAAGTATTTAATAAGATTATTTCATTCATTCAGATCTAGGATGTATTATTTTAGTGTTCCCTTTATTTTTTTGAGCAGTGTATATACATATACTGTATATACACCGAACGAATATATATATATATATATAGATCTTTTATTTCAGCTCATGAAACATGGGACCAACACTTTACATGTTGCGTTTATATTTTGGTTCAGTGTATATACAGTATATATATATGAAAATATCTATATCTATATATATATATATATATATATATATATATAATGTATTGATATATATATTCATATATATTTTCATATATATATACTGTATATACACTGAACCAAAATATAAACGCAACATGGTGTGGCATATCAAGAAGCTGATTAAACAGCATGAAAATTACACAGGTGCACCTTGTGCTGGGTACAATAAAAGGCCACTTTAAAATGTGCCGTTTTGTCACACAACACAATACCACAGATGTCTCAACATTTTAGGGAGCGTGCAATTGGCATGCTGACTGCAGGAATGCCCACCAGAGCTGTTGCCAGAGAATGTAATGTTCATTTCTCTACCATAAACTGCCTCTGTCATTTTAGAGAATTTGTCAGTATGTCCAACTGGCTTCACAACCACAGAGCACCTGTAGTATGGTGTTGTGTGGGCGAGCGGTTTGCTGATGTCAACGTTGTGAACAGAGTGCCCCCAGCTACGAACAACGAACACAATTGAATGGAAGCTGAAAATGTCCCAGTTCTTCCATGGCCTGCATATTCACCAGACATGATAGCCATTGAGCACGTGTGGGATGCTCTGGATTGATGTGTACAAGAGCGTGTTCCAGTTCCCGACAATATCCAGCGACTTCGCACAGCCATTAAAGAGTGAAACAACATTTCAGAGGTCACAATCAACAGCCTGATCAACTCTATGCGTACGAGATGTGTCGCGCTGCATGAGAAAAATGGTGGTCACACCAGATACTGACTGGTTTTCTGATCCAAACCCCTACCTGTTTTTTTAAGGTATCTGTGACCTATCTATATTCCCAGTCATGTGAAATCCATAGATTAGGGCCTAATGAATTTATTTCAAGTGACTGATTTCCTTACATGACCTGTAACTCAGTAAAATCTTTGAAATCGTTGCATATTGCTTTTCTATTTTAGCTCAGTATAAATAAGAAGGGGAGCAGAGAGTAGAAAAGGTGAGAAGATACAGGGAGACATATAGGGACAGTGTGTGTGTGTGTGTGTGTGTGTGTGTGTGTGTGTGTGTGTGTGTGTGTGTGTGTGTGTGTGTGTGTGAGTGTGAGTGTGAGTGTGAGTGTGTGTGTGTGTGTGTGTGTGTGTGTGTGTGTGTGTGTGTGTGTGTGTGTGTGACAGAGTGAAGCCACTGAAGCGCGGGAGGAGGACCCTGAGTGATTTACAGCCCACCAGCCTAAGGCATTGTGGTATGACACACACACACACACACACACACACACACACACACACACACACACACACACACACACACACACACACACACACACACACACACACGTGACAAACATTGACACACAGAGGGGTACACACACACACACATACACATCCTGTCATACATAAGGACAGGATACAGGGTGTGGAACACACACATACGCCTCTTGGACTATTCCTGCGGGGGCCCTATATCCCCCCCCCCCCACATGGTTTTCAATGTGTTAGCATTAATGCCATTGTTAATCCCATCATTGTTAATCCCATCATTGTTAATCCCATCAAGACAGATGGCCTTTGTAAAAAAGTATATGACGTTGGAAGGTGGTTCTGACCATCCCAGGCATCTGAAAAATGTGACCATGTGAGATAGAAATGCACTGAAAGACAGACAGGGAAGACACAGGACGCACACGATTCTCACCCTCACACTCACAATCCTGCATTTTTACCAGTCACGCACGCAAACAACCCTGCATTCTCACTCTTGACACACACATTCCCACACACACTCTCCTGTCAGTCCACTTCCTCCCCAAACATACTATATGTCTCTAGCAGAGAAGAAAAGCTATGTTCAGTCACAGTGCTAACAGTAGGGAGGGTATCAGAAACAGGGTAAGAGTAGGGAGGGTATCAGGGACAGGGTAAGAGTGGAGAGGGTATCAGGAACAGGGTAAGAGTAGGGAGGGTATCAGGGACAGGGTAAGAGTAGGGAGGGTATCAGGGACAGGGTAAGAGTGGGGAGGGTATGAGGGACAGGGTCAGAGTAGGGAGGGTATCAGGGACAGGGTAAGAGTAGGGAGGGTATCAGAAACAGGGTAAGAGGTAGGGAGGGTATCAGGAACAGGGTAAGAGTAGGGAGGGTATGAGGGACAGGGTCAGAGTAGGGAGGGTATCAGAAACAGGGTAAGAGGTAGGGAGGGTATCAGGAACAGGGTAAGAGTAGGGAGGGTATCAGGAACAGGGTAAGAGTAGGGAGGGTATGAGGGACAGGGTCAGAGTAGGGAGGGTATCAGGGACAGGGTCAGAGTAGGGAGGGTATCAGGAACAGGGTAAGAGTAGGGAGGGTATGAGGGACAGGGTAAGAGTAGGGAGGGTATGAGGGACAGGGTAAGAGTAGGGAGGGTATCAGGGACAGGGTAAGAGTAGGGAGGGTATCAGGGACAGGGTAAGAGTAGGGAGGGTATCAGGGACAGGGTAAGAGTAGGGAGGGTATGAGGGACAGGGTAAGAGTAGGGAGGGTATCAGGGACAGGGTAAGAGTAGGGAGGGTATTAGGGACAGGGTAAGAGTAGGGAGGGTATGAGGGACAGGGTCAGAGTAGGGAGGGTATCAGGGACAGGGTCAGAGTAGGGAGGGTATGAGGGACAGGGTAAGCATGTGTTACAGGAGTGTTGGCACCAGTCGGGTAGGTTGTTTGGCAGTTTACAGCAGTACGTACCTGTTTCCACTTCGTGCCAGCTGCTGGCCTGGCTGCCGCTGCCCGGGGAGCGACCCTGGCCTGGGTAGTAGGACTCTTCTCCTGGACTGTCCACCTCGTCCTCCATACACTTGATCCTCTTGGCCGAGCTGGACGGGGACACACACATGGACAGACGGACGGACGGACGGACGGACGGACACACACACACACACACACACACACACACACACACACACACACACACACACACACACACACACACACACCAGGGTTAATGTCTGATAGTTAAATTGCGTTTTAAGTGCTATACAAAGAACAATCTACAGAAATGTATCTGTCATTTTCTATTTTCATAAATCCTATATTCAGTTTGATTGCAAACTTGGTGTCTAGTCTCCATGTGGTTCCACCTGGAACCAGTTAAACACTGAAGCTGTCCCCCCCAGTCACACACTGAAGCTGTCCCCCCCAGTCAAACACTGAAGCTGTCCCCCCCAGTCAAACACTGAAGCTGTCCCCCCCAGTCAAACACTGAAGCTGTCCCCCCCAGTCAAACACTGAAGCTGTCCCCCCCAGTCACACACTGAAGCTGTCCCCCCCAGTCACACACTGAAGCTGTCCCCCCCAGTCACACACTGAAGCTGTCCCCCCCAGTCAAACACTGAAGCTGTCCCCCCCAGTCAAACACTGAAGCTGTCCCCCCAGTCACACACTGAAGCTGTCCCCCCCAGTCACACACTGAAGCTGTCCCCCCCAGTCACACACTGAAGCTGTCCCCCCCAGTCACACACTGAAGCTGTCCCCCCAGTCAAACACTGAAGCTGTCCCCCCCAGTCAAACACTGAAGCTGTCCCCCCCAGTCAAACACTGAAGCTGACCCCCCCAGTCACACACTGAAGCTGTCCCCCCCAGTCAAACACTGAAGCTGTCCCCCCCAGTCACACACTGAAGCTGACCCCCCCAGTCACACACTGAAGCTGTCCCCCCCAGTCAAACACTGAAGCTGTCCCCCCCAGTCACACACTGAAGCTATCCCCCCCAGTCAAACACTGAAGCTGTCCCCCCCAGTCACACACTGAAGCTGTCCCCCCCAGTCACACACTGAAGCTGTCCCCCCCCAGTCACACACTGAAGCTGTCCCCCCCAGTCAAACACTGAAGCTGTCCCCCCCAGTCACACACTGAAGCTGTCCCCCCCAGTCACACACTGAAGCTGTCCCCCCCAGTCACACACTGAAGCTGTCCCCCCCAGTCAAACACTGAAGCTGTCCCCCCCAGTCACACACTGAAGCTGTCCCCCCCAGTCACACACTGAAGCTGTCCCCCCCAGTCACACACTGAAGCTGTCCCCCCCAGTCACACACTGAAGCTTTCCCCCCCAGTCACACACTGAAGCTGTCCCCCCCAGTCAAACACTGAAGCTGTCCCCCCCAGTCACACACTGAAGCTGTCCCCCCCCAGTTACACACTGAAGCTGTCCCCCCAGTCACACACTGAAGCTGTCCCCCCCCAGTCACACACTGAAACTCTCCCCACAGTCACACACTGAAACTCTCCCCCCAGTCAAACACTGAAACTCTTCCCCCAGTCAAACACTGAAACTCTCCCCCCAGTCAAACACTGAAACTCTCCCCCCAGTCACACACTGAAACTCTCCCCCCAGTCACACACTGAAACTCTCCCCCCAGTCAAACACTGAAACTCTCCCCCCAGTCAAACACTGAAACTCTCCCCCCAGTCAAACACTGAAACTCTCCCCCCAGTCAAACACTAAAACTCTCCCCCCAGTCACACACTGAAACTCTCCCCCCAGTCAAACACTGAAACTCTCCCCCCCAGTCAAACACTGAAACTCCCCCCCAGTCACACACTGAAACTCTCCCCCCAGTCACACACTGAAGCTCTCCCCCCAGTCAAACACTGAAACTCTCCCCCCAGTCAAACACTGAAACTCTCCCCCCAGTCAAACACTGAAACTCTCCCCCCAGTCACACACTGAAACTCTCCCCCCAGTCACACACTGAAACTCTCCCCCCACTCACACACTGCAACTCTCCCCCCAGTCACACACTGAAACTCTCCCCCCAGTCAAACACTGAAACTCTCCCCCCAGTCACACACTGAAACTCTCCCCCAAGTCAAACACTGAAACTCTCCCCCCAGTCAAACACTGAAACTCTCCCCCCAGTCAAAGACGGACTGTGGTTTGGTGCTGGTGTGTGTACAGTAT
The DNA here is from genome assembly GCF_901001165.1 of Salmo trutta. NCBI lineage: Eukaryota > Metazoa > Chordata > Actinopteri > Salmoniformes > Salmonidae > Salmo > Salmo trutta. The sequence continues at coordinate 2,683 of NW_021822396.1, read as the reverse complement.
ATCTGTCTCTGTTAGTGAGGCTAGGAGTAGGTCCCAAATGGCACCCTATTCCCATTATAGTGCACCACTTTTGACCAGGGCCAATACGGGCTCTGGTTAGAAGTAGTGCACTATATAGGTAACAGTGTTCCACTTGGGATGCACACTTAGACCAGTGAGTTATTTCCCTTGCCGTTGGTTCTGCCATTTATTTGTGAATGTGATGTCTGCTGGTGAGCTTTCCTGGTAATCACGTAATCAGGGCCGAGCGTGTCCACACACTGCCTCCTTGTTCAGACCTGTTTGCTTTGACAGGAAGGAAGGCTGACCGGAGAGAGAGAGGCTGGTGGTGTATGTGAGCTTACACACTGACATGGATATGTGGAGACGTACACACGCACAAATGTGTGTATGGGTACACATGCTCTTGCACACACACACACACACCCACACACACACGTGCATAACACACACACACACACACACACACACACACACACACACACACACACACATACTAGACGGTGTCAGAGGAAGGCCTATAAAATTGTCCGCCTCCAGTCACCCAAATCATAGACTGTTCTCTCTGCTACCGCACGGCAAGCGGTACCGGAGCGCCAAGTCTAGAACCAAAAGGCTCCTTAACAGCTTCTACCCCCAAGCCATAAGACTGCTGAACAATTAATCAAATGGCCACCCGGACTATTTACATTGACCCCTCACCCCTCTGTTTTTACACTGCTGCTACTCACTATTTATTATCTATACATAGTCACTTTACCTCGACTAACCTGTACCCCCCCCGCACATTGACTCGGTACCAGTACCCCCTGTATATAGCCTCGTTATTGTTATGTCATTTTCTTGTGTTACTTTTGATTTAATTACATTTTTTACTTTAGTATATTTAGTAAATATTTTCTTAACTCTCTTTCTTGAACAGCATTGTTGGTTAAGGGCTTGTAAGTAAGCATTTCACGGTAAGGTCTACACCTGTTGTATTCAGCTATGTGACAAATAACATTTGATTTGGTTTGATATGCAAACACATGCGTATTTAACATGCGCAAGTTTAACCATAGCACAGAATATGTGTGTGTACAGAAGTCAGATCTCACCGACCCATTCCGTCGCAGGAGGAAAATCATTTGAATAGATATTTAAAATGTACAATTGTCGCCAGGGAGCAGCTGGATGCGGTGTTTGTAGGCTATACCATGAAGTTTCGTCCCGAGGAGGCTGTGGTTTGGGGAAGGGTCTGCAAACCATCCGACCTCATACCATCCAGTATTCTCAGGGCTTCCTAGAGCATTGTGAACTAGTGCAGTGGTCTGAGCAGCAGGTTAGGCTCCAAGCATCACGACTTCTAGCCCAGTACTGGACAATCGTTTTGTATGAAACTGATGTAGGTGTATTCTACTGGCTTATTGTTTTATTTGCTTCCTATTTATCCAACAGTGTCTGGTCATTTCCTATCAACATCAGGGGGAAATAATCCTGGACTGTCCATATTTTAAATGTGTAACTACATCAAGTCAATCGGGGGATCAAATTATTTGTGTCAAAATGGCATAGGCCGGAATCGAACCCATGCCGAACCCACGCTAACATGGTAGGACTGTATGTGCCCTAACTAACCGCTAGATTGAACCCCATTTTGAGTTAATGTGAATGTTGTAGCCCAGTGGAGACCCATATCTGTCTTGTCTTATTGAGCTATATAAAATGATGGTCGGTGATCTATATGGCTGCATGTCGCCTTTGTAAAAAAGTACATGACGTTTTTGTACATTTGAATGTTTCAGTAATAGGACCTAGGCCTATAGCGTTTGAGCGAGAGACAACATTATTTTAGATGGAGAGAAAGAGAACTGCACATTTTCAGCCAGTCACAAGGATGCATCAGGAAAATTCACAGCGACAAAAGAGTGATCAAGTTAAGATCCGACATCTGTATGCTTGTGCAACACGTTACATTAGAAAGGATTCCGGGCCATATGCCTTCATTATGTGAGTATGGAGCAGGAGATGGTGGGTTGGAGGCCAGTTCAGTGAGTAGTGCCTCACAGCGCTGTGTGTAAAGCTGCTCTTTCAACCTGGTGCGTGGGCTGTCTCCGGAGTAGTAGGCCGAGTCAGAATGTGTTTGAGAGAAACACACACACACACAAATGCTCTCCTAAACACACACATTAGTATGAATGCACAAACGTACATATGCACAAATACACACTGTGGGGTGACTAGGGTTTTACTCTGGGAATAAGTGAGCATGTGTGTGTGTGTGTGTGTGTGTGTGTGTGTGTGTGTATGTGTGTGTGTGCATGCCTAACTGCGTGTGCTTGTGTGTCTAAACGTGTGTGTGTTTGTGTGTGTGTGTATGTGTATATGTGTGTGTATGCAGGTGTACGTGTCTGTCTCTGTGTGTGTGTGTCTCTCTTTCTGTGTGTGTGTGTGTTTATATGGGTGTGTGTGTTTATATGTGTGTGTGTGTGTTTATATGTGTGTGTGTACCTGCTGGAGGAGGTGCTGGGTAAGGGTCGCCTCATTGCCCCAGGGCTCATGCTGTAGTAGGAGGAGCTGTCCAGGTCGGCCAGCGAGAAGTTAGGACCCGTCCCAGCTGCAATGGGGGCTAGAGAGAGAGAGAGAGGAGGGAGAGGGAGAGGAGGGAGAGGGAGAGAGAGGGAAGGAGAGGGGAGAGAGGGAT
>NW_021822395.1:712500-738284 GCF_901001165.1 Salmo trutta | reverse complement strand
AATTGTCAAATTCACACACTTATCAAGAGAACATCCCTGGTCATCCCTACTGCCCCCAATCCGGCTGACTCACTAAACACAAATGCTTCGTTTGTAAACTGTCTGAATGTTGTAGCATGCCCTTGGCTATCCGTAAATAATAAATAAAATAACTTTTGTGCCGTTTGGATTACCTAATAGAAGCTATTTGAAATTATTTATACTTTCACTTTTGATACTTAAGTATATTTAAAACCAAATATTTTTAGACTTTTACTCAAGTAGTATTTTACTGGGTGACTTTCACTTTTACTTGAGTCATTTTCTATGAAGGTATCTTCATTTTTACTCTAGTATGACAATTGGGTACTTATTCCACCACTGATAAAAGGCTAAACACATATGTGTCTGACCTGGCATAGAATAAGTAAAGCTTCCGTGAGCATACTACTACTTCTGGCTACCAAAAGGTCCGGACCATTCATAATACATTCCCATCATAAGTGCTAACTTGGTGGCGGTGGTAGGATAATCACTGTTGGAAGAGAACATCCCCTCCTTGATTAAGTACATTTGATATTAATTAGCTGCAGGGAATCTTACATACTGGAATTATTCATTTAAATGTGTGTAGATTGTTTTGTGCAGTGATATAGCCTCCTATTGTAGGTCCAATAATTAGGTGACCCGGAAGTGGGTTGGAGTTGTGATTGTTAAGTGAGAAATGTCTTTGCAAAGATTACAATTTCGCGCTTAGACCACTGTCACCGGGAAAAAAGTAAAGAATTATTATTATTAACGTCACCGAACTTGTAAATATCACTCAGTCATATGTTTAATCTTAGACTTTTATTTTTATAAGGCGAGTCAGCGGCTAGTCCCTATAATAGAGAAATATATCGCTTCGTTTGCACTGCATGCCATGTTGCTTGCTCGCTAGCTAGCTACTGTAGTTAGCTTTAGCTCAAGTCTCTCTTGTGTTTTGTCCATTCTAGACTGTTGCCACCATGAGTAAACGAAAAGTGAAAGAAACACACATGCCAGTCGGCGAATGTATTTCTCAGGTTTGTATTTGTTTGTTTTATTGAATGTTTACATTGAGCAGGCAACGTAAAGGATCAATACATTAGTTGGTTGTGGTGACCTTGCTAGATCGAATCCTCGAGCTGACAAGTTAAAATCTGTCGTTCTGCCCCTGAACAAGACAGTTAACCCACTGTTCCTAGGCCGTCATTGTAAATAAGAATTTGTTCTTAACTGACTTGCCTAGTTAAACAAAGGTTAAAAAAAATCAAATAAACCTTACCCAGATAACACATTAAGGTATGATGTCCCATGGACAACATTACTCTCAAATACTTAATAATAACCCTTTTTAGTATGGATTTATTTTTCAGGTTCAGATGATATTGAGGGAGAGATTCTGTCATCAGAGACTTCCTGAAAAGCCAGTGGGAATGGAATCACACACAAGTAGGTACCTTGTGGTGCTGACTGCTAACTAAGGTTTTATTCATTTACAAATGTGACACTCACAGACTACTGGTAGCAGATTGATTCATGTAAGGGTAATGGTATGAGTTCGGTCTATTGCCATAACACATGACAAGTGTGTGTTATGAGGGGTACTCCACAGGTCATGTGTCATGGCAATGTGCATTTTTGTTGGGGGCATGAAAAGTCTCAGCATAATAAGACTTAACTGTTCAGATTTTCAATTTCACACGGACCCAGCTGTTGTTTATTATTTGGCTCCAGCCCACTTACACCTGTCATGTCTGTTTCTGTGTGTCTAATGCTGTTTAGTGCTACACACCGTGTTACACCTTGGTAGGCACACCGGCCGCGTTCAAAACAACTGGGAACTCTGAGAAATACGAGGTCGGAGCTCTAGAAAGAGGCCTGAGTTTCCGAGTTGGATAACCATTTAAAATAGATTTTTTTCCAGTCGGATCTCATTTTTCCCCAAGTTCCCATTTGTTTGAATGCACTGAAGTCAGAGAGTTCCCAGTTGTTTTGAACGTGGCAATTGGCCAGGTTGTATGCTGAGCTGCAGAGAGTGGGGAATTGTGGGTAACGGTCCTTGTGTTAATGTTCCAGACACCTGCTGGAGCTGCTGAGGAGGACAGCTGTCCCATGGAGAGAGTAATTCTGTACTCATTGTTGGAACCCAGGGGATCTGGGAAAACAATGTATGGAATGCTACAAAGGATAGCCTTATCCCAGATCTGTTTGCTGTATAGCCAACTCCTATTGTCGTCGTCATGCATGTTGACTTTCTTCTGTTTTCTCCAGCTCCTGAACTGTATCTTGAGAGAGTTGCTGGAGGTGAAGGATATCAATAAGAATGTGTTACCTGTCCACCTGAATGGTTGGTAGTAGGATGTCTGTGATTGTTTTTATGTTGTTTCTGTGTCTGTTGATTCTCTGTCTGTTTCTGCATTGTCTTTTAATTCTCTCCCCAACTCTTCTTCTTCTCTGTCTCTCTAGGTCTTTTACAGACTGATGATAGAATAGCGCTCAAAGAAATCACACGCCAGCTTAATCTGGAGAATGTTGTTGGAGACAAAGTGTTTGTAAGTGTTTACAGAAGTTATGCTGTATGTTTTGTCCCTTTGCAATTTATAGCTTGCTCTTTATTTTATTGTTCTTTTCAGGGTAGTTTTGCAGAAAACCTGGCCTTCCTTCTTGAGGCGTTAAAGAAAGGTAATAATTTCTGCACATTGCCCTCACTATAATTTTGAAGACTCCTCCCTCTTTATGCTGACAGTATGTCTCTACAGTGTACTGTTGTCTTTGTCCCAGGTGATCGTAGCAGCAGTCGGCCTGTCCTCTTCATTCTGGATGAGTTTGACCTGTTTGCCCACCATAAGAACCAGACTCTGCTCTACAACCTCCTGGATGTCTCCCAGTCTGCCCAGGCTCCCATCGCTGTGATCGGCCTCACCTGCAGACTGGTAGGGTCTCTTCTACCTCAGTTGTGTACTATCTAGCTTTTAGACCTCTCCAGTGATTAACTAGTTTTAGTTTCAAAAGGATAGGTTTCAATCGAATTATTTTCTACTCTACTCACAGGTGGTTCTTTAATTGGGGAGGACGGGCTCTAAGTAATGGCTGGAACAGAATAAATTGAATGGTATCGAACACATGGTTTGTATGTGTTTGATACCATTCTGTTTACTCCATTCCAGGCATTATGAGCCGTCCTCCCCTCAGCAGTCTCCTGTGACTTTACTCTACCTTATTCTCTTCTCTGGTGATCACAACTGGTTTCATCTCTGCTTGCTGCAGGATGTCCTGGAGCTGCTAGAGAAGAGGGTCAAGTCCAGGTTCAGCCACAGACAGATCCACCTGCTCAGCTCCCTGAGCTTCATACAGTACCTGGACAACGTCCGCTCACAGCTCAGCCTGCCACAAGACTTCCCCGACACCAAGTTCCATGACGAGTGGAATGACGGCATCAAGGTGAGGCCAGTCCAGGACTGCAAACTATTATTTTCATTTTTTTTTTTAACAGTACTAGATTTGTGATGTGCTGTAGTTGGCTTTATCTGAAAGGCATTTTTCTTCTTACTCACGATGCCTCCTGACTTTCTTTCAGACGCTATGTGAAGACCAACTAGTGGTGGACGTCTTACAAAGACATTATAGCTCCAGCAAAGACTTCCGTTCCCTGCACTTGTTACTGGTAGGAGTTTGTATCTGTAGTATAAAAGCAAAGCGTGGAAAAACCCCTCTAAATGTTGCTTTGTGTGTGTGGACCCTCTCTGCAGATGCTGGCTCTGAGCCGTGTGAGCGCATCTAAACCTGCCATCAAGCCCACTGATCTTCTGGAGGCCAGTAGAGTCTGTATGGTGGACTCTAAAGCAAACATTCTTCATGGTAATTTAAAGCCTAAAGCCATTAGGGGTAGAGGTCATTATTAGAGGATTTCTTTGATGGATGTATGAACATTTGATAAAACATTGATCATTTGGCCTGCATTTTGCTTTGTTGATCTTTCCAGGCCTGTCCATTCTTGAACTGTGCCTGATAATTGCCATGAAACACTTGAACGACATCTATGAAGGAGAGCCGTTTAACTTTCAGATGGTTCACAATGGTAAGGATCAACAGTTAGTAAGAGCTGGTGTGTAATTGTTGGGAATTACATACGTTTGTGTTAATAGATATTTTATTTTGTCAGAGTTCAAGAAATTCCTGCAGAGGAAATCCCATTCTATCCATAACTTTGACAAGCCAGTCGTCATAAAGGTGGGTCTGCATGACATGGTCTCAGTAGAATGACATCAGACCCTTCCAATAGTATATTTCATAAAGATCCTAGAATGTTTTTGTGGATCGTTCTCAAGGTAAGTTTATTTCACAATGAAGAAGGGTGGATATGTGCTGAATGTTGATGTATACTGAACAAAAATATAAACGCAACATGTAAAGTGTTGTCAGGTCATGTTTCATGAGCTGAAATAAAAGATCCCAGAAATGTTCCATACGTACATAAAGCTTATTTCTGTTATTTTGTGCACAGATTTGTTTACATCCCTGTTAGTGAGCATTTCTCCTTTGCCAAGATAATCCATCCACCTGACAGGTGTGGCAGATCAAGAAGCTGATTAAACAGCTTGATCATTACACAGGTGCACCTTCTGCTGAGGACAATAAAAGGCCACTCTAAAATGTGCAGTTTTGTCACAACACAATGCCACAGATGTCTCAAGTTTTGAGGGAGTGTGCAATTGGCATGCTGCCTGCAGGAATGTCCACCAGAACTGTTGCCAGAGAATTGGATGTTAATTTCTCTACCATAAGCCACCTCCAACGGCATTTTTGAGAATTTTGCAGTACGGCCTCGCAACCGCAGACCACGTGTAACCACACCAGCCCAGGACCTCCACATCCGGCTTCTTAACCTGCGGGATCGTCTGAGACCAGCCAGGCGGATAGCTGATGAAACAGAGGATTATTTCTGTCTCTAAGAAAGCCCTTTTGTGGGGAAAAACTCATTTGGATTGGCTGGGCCTATGCCCACCCATTGATGCGCCCCTGCCCAGTCATGTGAAATCCATAGATTAGGACCTAATTTATTTATTTAAATTGCCTGATTTCCTTACATGAATTGTAACTTAGTAAAATTGTTGGATGTTGTGTTTATTTTTGTTCAGTACATAATGCCGTTGGTTGTCCCTTCTCTGTAATACCCCTGACTAAAGTTTATTGTAATACATAGTCTTGGCATACATGTGGCTATTGTATTATTTGATACTCAACCCAACAACACTCTGTTCCAGGCGTTTGAACACCTGCAGCAGTTGGAGCTGATTAAGTCTATGGACAGCTCCACAGCAAAGATCCAGAAGGAGTACCAGCTGGTGAAACTTATGCTGGACCACAGCCAGATCATGGAGGCCCTGCAGAAATACCCACAATGCCCCACAGATGTCAAACAGTGGGCCATGTCTGCTTTTGGTTAAAGGTACATATTCTTCTATATTGGGTCCAGTGGGGCAGTTTTGAAAAAACCAATGAAAGATATGGGACTGTGGCCTGGACCCTGTCCTCAGGGACAGACAATGAATGACCTGACAAATGTTTCTGCCATGTGTTCATTCCTTGTGTGTAAATGTAAATATTTGGCTGTACTTATTGAATAAAGTCATGCAATTGTTTTGGTCATCAGTGTACCAGTTCTTGGAACCTAAAAGTATTCAATGCTAAATGCTGCCATCTAGTGGTCTGTTTTGAAACTGACATTACAGGGTACAAAACTATTATTCGCATTGAGCAATCATTATGCTTTATGTCAGGGGGAATAGCATACACTTTCTCTATACTATATTTAACAACCAGGCATCTGAAATTAATGCAAAGCTGAATGCATAATCTTCAATGTCACTCAGAAAATAAGAAATTGTAATACTCCTGAACAGTAGTGTGTCAGTTTAAGGTTTTGCATTAAATGCGTTTACCATGCTAGAGGAGAGATGCAGCACCTCTACAGGTTCTGGGGTCTGGAAGACCTGCATCTCGTCATTGATGACGGTGTCCCCACCAGCATACTGCACAGCCTTCTGCACCTTTCCCTCTGTCAGGGAGCAGGACACATCAGTTAACTGTAGAATCCACCTGGACATCACTACCACTGAAGGACTAGCTCAAAAGATAAGGTGTGTGTGTGTGTGTGTGTATTGGGCTGATGAAAGGCTGTCATTCAACAGTATCTGTTCTAATGAACATGACGTGGTAGTTTCTCCATCTAAAGCTACCACTCAGTCGACCACAATCCTCAAGAACATGACCGGGCATCCCTCTGTAGAACCAGTGGACGCCTGGTCGGCGGAGGCACTGCCCCCTCCATGAGGCGTGAGGGGCTGGTCTAGGACATACGACAAGTTCTTGTTTAGGAGGTCCAGCCGCCGCACTGCGTTCGTACACTTTAACAACTGCACGACCTGAGAGAATTGAAACATTTGAACCATGAGAGATGGGTCAAATATACAGCGAGTACTGTAGATTTTTAGTACATGACAGAGGAACTCTTGAAACTGATCACTGTATACTGTAGCTAGCCCACTGGAAGCTAGAAAGGTCAAAAGTGACGTGATGTAGGTCAGGGCCACTGAGGGCCCAGGGGTCATTGCCACAGGAAGATATTTGGGTGGGGGGGGGGTGGTCGTGTCTTTACAAAAGATACTGGTGTCCCAGTGAAAAAGTGCGGTGGCATTTTGATTACATATGATTATCGGAAATTATGCTGCAGTCGTTCAACATTCCCCCAATAAACCCCAGAGCAAAAAACATAATAGTTTGAATATATCCCAAAAGATTTGGTCAATCAGACCAACACATTTCACAGTTTCGTGTATATAAATAAGACAGAGCATTGGTTAATTATCGACTTATTCCTGAGATAAAATTATATCTATTCTTCCTACAGTACTAGTGATGAGTCGTTGGCTCTTTTTGAAATGATCTTTTTGGTGATTTACATACAAAGTTTTTTTTTCAAAACAACGATTACCTGCAAATAAGTTACTGAATTATCTAAAGAGGGTGAATTCTCACTTCAGAAACAATAAATAGTGTGGAAAGCGGGTCATTCTGGTCCACCCTAAAATTTGCGGTGCTTTAAAAATAACTGAATAATTTATCCAGGTAAAAATGCATTTGAACGCGGATATCACGATCTGACATAATGGTAGCCTACTTTTTGTGATTTACATTGGAGATTTGCACGTTTTCCTTGGTTCTATATATATTTTTAAGCATTTTGAACGATGAGCCATTTGGGAGCCCAATGAGCCGTCTCTTTTACCTGAACGGAGCCAAATGAGCCGACTCTTTTACCTGAACGGAGCCAAATGAGCCGACTCTTTTACCTGAACGGAGCCAAATGAGCCGACTCTTTTACCTGAACGGAGCCAAATGAGCCGACTGTTTTACCTGAACGGAGCCAAATGAGCCGACTCTTTTACCTGAACGGAGCCAAAGGAGCCGACTCTTTTACCTGAACGGAGCCAAATGAGCCGACTCTGCTCACCGAAAAGACCCACAATGCTCATCACTAGTGGCAAGTGCACTAAACTAATTTCAAAGCAAACCTCCGAGGACTCAAGCAATAGACAGAAAAATGTTGGCTTTGTGCAAGAAAGGAAAGGTATTTATTTAATATTTTTGACTATCACTATAGTAAAACAAAAATATTGAGCTCGCAAATTAGCTTCCATGAAGCTGCACGTTTGCTAGCTACGCTTGCTACTGTAACTAGCTAGCTAACAAGAGCTAACCAGACACGAACACACAGGTACTTACATGAAGATGAAGTTACTACTTATTCACAAGTAGGTTCTCTCTTTCTAACAACCATCTCAGCAAACAAAGTTGAAGAGTCACTGTCAGCTAGACTTGTAGGTCGAGTAATGTTGGATTAGGTTACTATTTCGGTCTGGTCAGGAGCGAGCTCGTTATTTGTCGTGTGAAGAGATCATTTACCTGAAAGTTCTGTCCGTCTTTGTCTTGAAATGTACATTGTAATTTTCAGATTTGTCCACTAGATGCCAGAACTGCAATAACTATTACAGAGCTAGCAAAGATGGTCTGCCTCTAGTGAACTGTATGCATATAGGTACTCTTAAATGAAAACCTAATATTACAGTTATGACTACAGCATACCACATATTACAGCTATGACTACAGCATACCATGTAATATTACAGCTATGACTACTGCATACCATGTAATATTACAGCTATGACTACTGCATACCATCTAATATTACAGATATGACTACTGCATACCACCCAATATTACAGCTCTGACTACTGCATACCATCTAATATTACAGCTGACTACAGCATACCACATATTACAGCTATGACTACAGCATACCACCTAATATTACAGCTCCGACTACTGCATACCATCTAATATTACAGCTATGACTACAGCATACCACATATTACAGCTATGACTACTGCATACCACCTAATATTACAGCTATGACTACAGCATACCACCTAATATTACAGATATGACTACTGGACACCATCTAATATTACAGCTATGACTACTGCACACCATTTAATATTACAGATATGACTACTGCACACCATCTAATATTACAGATATGACTACAGCATACCACCTAATATTACAGCTATGACTACTGCACACCATCTAATATTACAGATATGACTACTGCACACCATCTAATATTACAGATATGACTACAGCATACCACCTAATATTACAGCTATGACTACTGCATACCACCTAATGTTACAGATGATAGTCTCAGGAAATCCCAGACCTGGGGCAACAGCACTAGGAGCATTGTTCACATTGTGAAGGCACCCTTTTTGCCTAGGGAGACTACAGATATGACTACTGCATACACATACACTACCGTTCAAAGGTTTGAGGTCACTTAGAAATGTCCTTGTTTTTGAAATAAAAGCAAAAAAAATGTGTCCATTAAAATAATATATAATTGATCAGAAATACAGTGTAGACATTGTTAATGTTACAAATGACTATGGAATATCTACATAGGCGTACATAGGCCCATTATCAGCAACCATCACTCCTGTGTTCCAATGGCACGTTGTGTTAGCTAATCCAAGTTTATAATTTTAAAAGGCTAATTGATCATTAGAAAACCCTTTTGCAATTATGTTAGCACAGCTGAAAACGGTTGACTGATTAAAGAAGCAATAAAACTGGCCTTTAAACTAGTTGAGTATCTGGAGCATCAGCATTTGTGGGTTCGATTACAGGCTCAAAATAGCTAGAAACCATGTACTTTCTTCTGAAACTCGTCAGTCTATTCATGTTCTGAGAAACAAAGGCTATTCCATGCGAGAAATTGCCAAGAAACTGAAGATGTCATACAACACTGTGTACTACTCCCTTCACAATACAGCGCAAACTGGCTCTAACCAGAAAATAAAGAGTGGTAGGCCCCGGTGCACAACTGAGCAAGAGGACAAGTACATTAGAGTGTCTAGTTTGAGAAACAGATGCCTCACAAGTCCTCAACTGGCAGCATAATTAAATAGTACAAAACACCAGTCTCAACGTCAACAGTGAAGATGCGGCTCAGGGATGCTGGCCTTAATTAACAATGTCTGCACTGTATTTCTGATCAATTTGATGATATTTTAATGGACAAAAATGTGCTTTTCTTTAAAAAACAAGGACATTTCTAAGTGACCCCAAACTTTTGAACGGTAGTGTATTTGCCTGGCACATTGGCAAAAATAAGCCACACCTTGCAAAAATCAAGTAAAGGTGTAACAAAACATTTATGCACATGACTGGCTATTGATTTTCTGTTCTAGGTTGACAGCCGAGATGGCTTAGTCCAAATCAGAAAAAGAGACTTGGAGAGATTGACTACAGAGGTCATGCAGCTCCGAGAGTTCTTACCCAAAGTAGTGAATGGAGACCTGATTGAGATGCTGCAGAAAGCCCGTGCTGCAGAGACAAGTAAGCTGCCCTTAAAATGGCTCTACGCCGGTTGTTATCATACAAGTGGGCAGATAATGAATAACATGAATGTTGGTATTGGGAAACAGCCTAAACAGTGAAAGGGAAATCGTGTGTGTGTGTGTGTGTGTTGTGTGTTGTGTAGTGAAGGAGCGCCTTGGTCAGGAGCAGGAGCAACTGAGACAGGAGTGTCTGCACCTCCGCTCTCGTCTGGACGCAGCACAGAACGAGTGTCAGATAGAGAGGGAGGTGAGAGATGGAGGGATATTAAAGAGAGGGAGGTGAGAGATGGAGGGATATTAAAGAGAGGGAGGTGAGAGATGGAGGGATATTAAAGAGAGAGGTGAGAGATGGAGGGATATTAAAGAGAGAGAGGTGAGAGATGGAGGGATATTAAAGAGAGGGAGGTGAGAGATGGAGGGATATTAAAGAGAGAGAGGTGAGAGATGGAGGGATATTAAAGAGAGAGAGGTGAGAGATGGAGGGATATTAAAGAGAGAGAGGTGAGAGATGGAGGGATATTAAAGAGAGAGAGGTGAGAGATGGAGGGATATTAAAGAGAGGTGAGAGATGGAGGGATATTAAAGAGAGAGAGGTGAGAGATGGAGGGATATTAAAGAGAGAGAGGTGAGAGATGGAGGGATATTAAACAGAGAGAGGTGAGAGATGGAAGGATATTAAAGAGAGGGAGGTGAGAGATGGAGGGATATTAAAGAGAGGGAGGTGAGAGATGGAGGGATATTAAAGAGAGAGGTGAGAGATGGAGGGATATTAACTAAACGTGTGTTGAGTCTATGGATAGGGTAACCTGTTCCCTTGGTAACATTGTGTGTGTCAGAGTATGTCTTAAGGCCTCACTTGTATGAGTGTAAGTGTGTGTGTGTGTCTGAGTGTAAGTGTGTGTGTATGAGTGTAAGTGTGTATGTGTGTAAGTGTGTGTAAGTGTGTGTGTGTATGCGTGTAAGTGTGTGTGTGTCTGAGTGTAAGTGTGTGTGTATGAGTGTAAGTGTGTGTGTGTGTGTGCGTGTAAGTGTGTGAGTGTAAGTGCGTGTAAGTGGGTGTGTGTAAGGGGTGTGTGTAAGTGTGTGTGTGTATGAGTGTAAGTGTGTGTGTGTATGAGTGTAAGTGTGTGTGTGTATGCGTGTAAGTGTGTGTGTGTATGCGTGTAAGTGTGTGTGTATGAGTGTAAGTGTGTGTGTGTATGCGTGTAAGTGTGTGTGTGTATGCGTGTAAGTGTGTGTGTATACGTGTAAGTGTGTGTGTATACGTGTAAGTGTGTGTGTCTGAGTGTAAGTGTGTGTGTATGAGTGTAAGTGTGTGTGTGTCTAAGTGTAAGTGTGTGTGTATGAGTGTAAGTGTATGTGTGTCTGAGTGTAAGTGTGTGTGTATGAGTGTAAGTGTGTGTGTGTAAGTGTGTGTGTGTCTGAGTGTAAGTGTGTGTGTGTATGAGTGTAAGTGTGTGTGTGTCTGAGTGTTAACCTATCTGCTGCATGCCCCTGCAGGAGAAGCTGGTTCTGAGGGAGCAGCTATGGGAGAGTCGGGAACAGCTGCAGCAGCAGGCTGAGTTCTGTACTGGGCTGGGGGCTGCCTCCTGCACCCTGCTGTGGAGCACCTCCAGTAAGGAGGAGGCAGTCAAAGACATCCTGGCCGATGTGAGAGGCATTCATCCACAGACCGTACAAAACCTTTCACCCAATTCCAAAGCAACCCTAGCTGCTTACACACCTGTGGAGATCTGAGAGGACTGGATAGCTATAACATGATGACAGTGGCTTCATCACACCCTTTAATAGACTTGGGGGAATGATTACTGTTTTGCGCTGACACAGAAGTACCAATGGCCTAGGGGTCCATTTACATAGATGTTTCTATTTTTCTTTCATTTGTGTTATTGACTGTACGTTTGTTTATGTGTAACTCTGCGTTGTTGTTTTTGTCGCACTGCTTTGCTTTATCTTGGCCAGGTCGCAGTTGTAAATGAGAACTTGTTCTCAACTGGCCTACCTGGTTAAATAAAGGTGAAATAAAAATTAAAAAACATTTTTTTTTTAGGGGTCAGCACTAATCTGAACCTATTCCTCTGCCTCTGATCCTTTCCACTACAGTCCATGTCCTGGTTCTCTTTGAACTACAGTCCATGTCCTGGTTCTCTTTGAACTCCAGTCCATGTCCTGGTTCTCTTTGAACTCCAGTCCATGTCCTGGTTCTCTTTGAACTCCAGTCCATGTCCTGGTTCTCTTTGCCTTTATCCTGTTCCATCACCCTCCTTGTTCCCCTCCTTAATTCTTCCCCTTTCCCCCTGGCCACCTCTGACCCTGCCTCATTACTCTGATGAAGGGTAAGCTGCAGTCCTTCCTGAGCGTGGCGGGCCAGACCCTGGAGAGCTTTGTCAAGTCTCTGGATGGGGAGGCCAAGGCCGAGCAGCAAGACTCCAACTCCCATGAGCACCAGTTTGTTCTGGCGCTGGCCGGAGTCGTCACCAGTGAGTGTGCGGCTATGCCACCGTGGCATGCCATCCAAACTGTCTATTGAATGTATTTTGATAACCACAGTTTATAATTACACCATCTCACTGTGAGTTATTCCAGTCTATGCTGTGTTATATAACATATTTTGCATCATATAATTAAGCAATAAGGCATGAGGGGGTGTGGTATATGGCTAATATACCACAGGTAAGGGCTGTTCTTACGAGTGCCTGGACACAGCCTTTATCCGTGGTATATTGGCCATATACCACAAACCTCCGAGGTGCCTTATTGCTATTATAAACTGGTTACCAACGTAATTAGAGCAGTAAAAATAAACGTTTTGTCATACCCGCAGTATATGGTCTGATATACCACAGCTGTCAGCCAATCAGCATTCAGGGCTGGAACCACACAGTTTATAATACATGGCACACCCTGCTCAGCGTTAACATCTTTAGCTCTCCAATCAGTGACCTCTCTGCTGTTTGATTGTCCACTCAGACGTGGCAGCGGTGACGTGTGGGCGGGACTACCTGTCCAGCTCCGCCCACGTCCTCCTGGAGACTCTGATGCAGCTGCTGGAGCTCCTGAAGCCTGGGGTCTTCCCCAAACTCAAAGTGTAAGACTGGAGGACTTCTAAATCACTCACATTAATAATCATACACACACACGGTCTCCTCAGCAGTTATGTTGGCCGACCCAACATCAATACACACAGCCATCTGAATCCAGATCAAATGATACCTACAATAATAAATGAACTAGGCATTGTAGTTTATCTGCAGGTGGATGAATGATGATGGTTATTGTAGTTTATCTCCAGGTGGATGAATGATGATGGTTATTGTAGTTTATCTGCAGGTGGATGAATGATGATGGATATTGTAGTTTATCTGCAGGTGGATGAATGATGATGGTTATTGTAGTTTCTCTGCAGGTGGATGAATGATGATGGTTATTGTAGTTTATCTCCAGGTGGATGAATGATGATGGTTATTGTAGTTTATCTGCAGGTGGATGAATGATGATGGTTATTGTAGTTTATCTGCAGGTGGATGAATGATGATGATTATTGTAGTTTCTCTGCAGGTGGATGAATGATGATGATTATTGTAGTTTATCTGCAGGTGGATGAATGATGATGATTATTGTAGTTTATCTGCAGGTGGATGAATGATGATGGTTATTGTAGTTTATCTGCAGGTGGATGAATGATGATGGTTATTGTAGTTTCTCTGCAGGTGGATGTGGATGGCCATTGTAGTTTATCTGCAAGTGGATGAATGATGGTGGTTATTGTAGTTTCTCTGCAGGTGGTTGAATGATGATGGTTATTGTAGTTTCTCTGCAGCTGGATGAATGATGATGGTTATTGTAGTTTCTCTGCAGGTGGATGAATGATGGTGGTTATTGTAGTTTCTCTGCAGGTGGATGAATGATGATGGTTATTGTAGTTTCTCTGCAGGTGGATGAATGATGGTGGTTATTGTAGTTTCTCTGTGTTACAGGTTGATGCTGATGGCTCTGTATAATGTCAGTATCAGTGTAAGTGGATTGAAGTATATCAGGGAGTTTCCAGGACTTCTCTCTCTCATCTGGACCCTTTTGGAGGGTAAGAGGGAGTGAGGGGTGGGCTTGTGTGCTTTGTATGTGGCGTTATAAAATGTGTGCATTCAAAAGCATTTGTTTGTTAATTTGGATCTCTTATAACCCACAATGGGGCTAATCGTTCAAGAGTCCAGTGTGTGTCCGAAAGAGAGAGCCTGAATCAGAGGTCAGAGAGCTGGCATCAGTGTGTTTAACTCAGATCAGCAAAGAAGGGCTCGTGGTGTGGTCAGTTAGGAGGATTAAGACTGTATCTCTCTCTTTCGCTCTCCCTCTCTCTTTCTCTCTCTCTCTCTTTTCCCTTCCTCTCACTCTGCTTCTGTCTTATTCTGCCCCTCCTCTCTTCCCTCGCCCTCTCTGTTTCCTTCCATCTCTCTTTTTGCTCTCTCCTGTCCTCCCCTCTCCCGACCCCTCTTCCCTTCCTGAGACGGGGACTCTGAGGTATGCCTCCACGCCCTGCGGCTGCTCCAGTCAGTGCTGCTGGAGGAGGCGGTGGCCCCGGTGGGGCCCGGGTTGCTGCTGGACAACCCCCTTCTCCCACTGGAGCGCATACGCACGCTGGCCACCTCCAGCCGCCACCCGGCCCTGAGGCAGACGGCCCAGGAGACACTGGATGACCTGGGCTCCCTCCGCGCCTCCTTCCTGGACCCCCACGGCACCTCCTCCTCTGACCAAGTACATGTATAAATACATCCAACCCAAAGTTAAACACACAGCACTAGCGACACATCCCACTCACGTGATGATGATGATGCTTTCCTACTGTAGAGTAAACGTTTCTCTGATTAGAGAGAGCTCTACTGAGGAGAGCTCCCATGGTGCAATGTGGAAGAGGTTGGTTCCATCGTGTCCCTTTCTCGCTTTTCCCCTGGGTCCAGGGACTTAGTCAGGTTGGTTCCTATCCCACCACAGCAGATGTTCCGGACCAGTAGAACTCCATAAGTGTACCTAAGGGCTCCATAACACATTCAGAACCCATTCATAGAACATGCATTAGAACTACAAAATTGTGTATGTCAACAAAATCAACAAATAGCTCAAATTAAAACTTGTTGACATAGTCCAAAGCAATGATGACTTTTGCTTGCCATATGTTAAAGAGAAGCAGTCTGTTTGTTTCAAATATTTATCTACTGTTGTCAGGTGAGTTGGATCTGTTTCTACCTGTTAGCCTGTTGACCTAATACCAGCTAATACCATTTCAGCCTCATGGCCTTATTTCATTAGGTCAAATACCTTGAGGTCAAGTAACAATGGTGTGTTGTGTGTTGTGTTCTACCATTGTTACAGACAATAAAATGTTATTCCAAACTTTTCCAAATTAACATTCATTTATATCTGATATGTAGCCTATTTTTACCAGGTTAGGAGCGGTTTGTGTGTATGAATTTGTCTGACTCTGTTCTCCCACCACCATATCCTGGACCACCTCACACGTGACTCCCTAACTGTCAGTCATTTAGCAGACGCTCTTATCCACAGCCACTTACAGTACATGCATACATTTTCATACTGGTCCCCCGTGGGAATCAAACCCACAACCCTGGTGCTGCAAGCACCATGCTCTACCAACTGAGCCTCCGACTCCCAGATAAACAGATTCTGACGTAGAGATTGGCCTGGTCATTAGGAGCCACCTAAAGTGGATAAGCCTTTCAGTGTCTGAGGGGGGTGACACTGAGTAAGCTGACTCGGCATGTGTACAACAGGCTGTAGGGTATTGAAGCAAGCTAGTCTGTGTACATATACAGTCAAGCCTCAGTCTGTTGAGTTACAGTCCATTTCAAAGTTACAAAACATTTCCATATTCTGATCGACCTCCATTCCCAACATGGTTGGATCTCTGAAGTGTTACTGTACACTCAAGATGAGAGGGCTAAAAGACTGGGCTGGACTGTGTCCGCTAAGGATCTCTGCTAATAATAGTCATTTGCAAATCCTCTCAAGAACCAACAGGAACTTGCTTACACAAGAGATGTGTTTCCAATACCTTGCTAACTTGTAGAAAAGGTATGTGTCAGAGCATGTGAAGCTATAAAGGTGTAACTTGGTTTTGTAGTTAAAAAATAAGGAAGAACATTTTTGGTGTCTTGTTTGATCTTGTAGAACGTGGAAGTGCATCGTTTCAATGGCCTCCAAAGGACATGGCGACATCAACTCAGGACGGTTACCCCCGGCCCCAGCTTACTCCAAAGAGGTGCCGCCTGGTCACAATGCTGTGTACCCAGCGCCCACTGTGGTGCCACCGCCCCCAAGCTACCTGACACCTTCAGCCCCACCGGATCATATGATGATGCCTGCCTCTCTCGAACCACTCAATGTTGTCTACCCAGCTCCCACAAACCCTGGATTCCCACCCCCTGGATATGTGACCCCTTCCGCTCCTCCGATGATGCCTGCCCCTTTCGGACACCCTAATGCTGTCTACCCCGCGCCCACGAACCCCAGAATCCCGCCAGTACCCCCAGGCTACGTTACCCCTCCGGTCCCTGCGATGATGCCTGCCCCTCCGCCTGATCTCCGACCCACCGGCTGCCCCCCAGGACTGGAATACCTGATTCATGTCGACCAGCTTCTCGTCCATCAGACTTTTCATCTGGCCGAACTGCTGGGTTGGGAGGTTAGAAATTCCTACAATGTGAAGAACAGTATCGGGCAACAAGTGTTTCTGGCGGAAGAGGAGAACAACTGCTGCACCCTACAGTGCTTTGGCCCCAGCCGACCTTTCACCTTTCACATCCAGGACAACCTGGGGCAGGAGGTGTTGACCCTGATGCGCCCTCTTGCATGCAGCTACTGCTGCTTCCCCTGCTGCCTGCAAGACCTGGAGGTGCAGAGTCCCCCCGGTATTCCAATAGGGTATGTGGTGCAGGAGTGTCACCCGTTCCTGCCCAAACTCACTGTGCTGAACGAGATGAGACAGCCTCAACTGAGGATCAAAGGGCCGCTGTTTTTCTGTAGTTGTTGCAGAGACGTCACATTTGAGGTGAAGACTCTGGATGACTCAATGTTGATAGGGCACATCAGTAAGCAGTGGTCCGGCTTCCTGCGTGAAGCCTACACGGACGCAGATCATTTTGGAATCGTGTTCCCAATGGACCTGGATGTGAAGATGAAGGCTGTGCTGCTGGGAGCCTGCTTCCTGATCGATTTCCTGTATTTTGAGGAAAGGAAAGGAGACAAGAAACATTGAACTTTTACTCAGTGCCGACTATCCTTAGTGTATTGTGAAGAACTTTCAGAATGATCACACATCAAAACTACAGTAGACCTACAATGAAGTTGCATGTCAAAATCAACAACTCCAAATCCCTCTCGTTGTGTATATCTAACGGTGCTCCCAAAGGGACAGTTCTCTCATTGTGTATATCTAATGGTGCTCCCCAAAGGACAGTCCTCTCCCCAGTGTTATTCTCCGTCTTAAACAACTTCCTACTTCTCAGCATCAACAAAACAACTACAAGGCTACAAGGTCTCGGGGTTCAGTAACAACAAAACAACTACAAGGCTACAAGGTCTCGGGGTTCAGTAACAACAAAACAACTACAAGGCTACAAGGTCCCGGGGTTCAGTAACAACAAAACAACTACAAGACAACAAGGTCTCGGGGTTCAGTAACAACAAAACAACTACAAGGCTACAAGGTCCCGGGGTTCAGTAACAACAAAACAACTACAAGACAACAAGGTCTCGGGGTTCAGTAACAACAAAACAACTACAAGACAACAAGGTCCCGGGGTTCAGTAACAACAAAACAACTACAAGACAACAAGGTCTCGGGGTTCAGTAACAACAAAACAACTAAAAGGTTATAAGGTCCCAGGCTCCAGTAACAACAAAACAACTCCAAGGCTACAAGGTCCCGGGGTTCAGCATCAACAAAACAACTACAAGGCTAAATGTTTTGGGGTTTCGTAACAACAAAACAACTACAAACTACAAGGTCCCGGGGTTCAGCATCAACAAAACAACTACAAGGCTCTAAGGTCCCGGGTTTAGTAACAACAATACAACTACAAGGCTTTAAGGTCCCGGAGTTCAGTAACAACAAAACAACTCCAAGGTTCCGGGGTTCAGTAACAACAAAACAACTACAAACTACAAGGTCCCGGGGTTCAGCATCAACAAAACAACTACAAGGCTCTAAGGTCCCGGGTTTAGTAACAACAATACAACTACAAGGCTACAAGGTTCTGGGGTTCAGCATCAACAAAACAACTACAAAGCTCTAAGGTCCCGGGGTTCAGTAACAACAAAACAACTCGAAGGCTAAATGGTTTGGAGTTTAGTAACAAAAAAACGACCACAAACTACAAGGTCCCGGGGTTCAGTAACAACAAAACAACTACAAGGTTACAAGGTCCCCGGCTTCAGTAACAACAAAACAACTACAAGGTTACAAGGTCCCCGGCTTCAGTAACAACAAAACAACTACAAAGTTACAAGGTCCCGTGGGTTCCGTAACAACAGAAGCAGGGCAAGCTTCATCCTAACAGCCATCATCCTATTGAATAGTGGGACAAAGGACACAATTTACATTACATGGCCAGACAGTAGGCTATACATGTCACAGGGTACTGTGTGTGAATGTGTGTTTACTTTGTATTGTATTACATTGTATTGAATTTGTGTATTTCCTTTGTGTCATATATACAGTAGAATTCCAATGCAAATGGTCAATACAAAGTATGTTGCATCATACAAGCTCAATACAAAGTATGTTGCATCATACAAGCTCAATGCAACATTGACATAGCAACTAAATGGTGGCTAGAATCCAACAAAATATCATGCTGCTGAGTGTCGCAAATTGAGTTGAACAATGTTAGCCTTGGCTCATGAGTCATCACCACATTGGTCATCATGACCCACTTAACTTTATGCCTGTCCGTTAAACTGCTTATAGGGAGGAGACTAGTGAGCCTCCAGTCTACTAGAAGCGTTGGTCTAATTCAATAGAGAGACTTTGCTGCTCAATGTTATTGTTTAGCGTTACTGTACGCTGAGCGGCTGCTACAGCCTATTCATTGTGCAAACCTCGTGAAGACCACTTTGGCGTCACCGTGTCCAGCTCCAAGCTACCTTTCCGCTCCACGAGAAGCGCGCGGGACAGTTGTCTGACGCAAGCTTGAAGTTAATTAAGTGTGTTTTAGTTTATTATGGCAGGAGAAGATTTCCAGCCGAGTTTGAGTTACAGAGGTTGTGTGGATTATTGCATACCAGATTTATCCCCCGTTAACAAAATATGAGGAACAAATCGTCTCTGCGCAGTTCTTAGGAAAGTAGCCTGGGTGCTGTTCTAGAACGGCGGAGGATTCCAACAACATAGTTGGATGTATTGAACTGTAGATTTTCTCTGAAGGTAAATTACATGATTTTGTGTTGCAAATGAATAATAGGCTATGGTCTGTTTTTATTTCAATGACACTTGTTGGCTAAATTATATCTGTTTGTTCAACTATTACACTGTTACGTAGGCTATAGTCTTTCCTCTCATAAATAGTTAAATGGAATTACACTTCTGAAAGGTGTTGAGATTTATAGCCTAGGCCTACTAGATCTAATATCACAATTGTATATTTTTTCTTTCCTATTATATGCAGCCTATATAATGACAAAATATGGTCTCTCAATTGTGTTTACGGGAGTGGCCTAATAACGGTACTCTAATCCTGGGAAATGGACAATAGGTTTATCCAGTCACTGGGTGCCTCTGCACCATGGTGGTTTTATCAGATGGCTCTCCCCTGAGCCAGCCATGCCCCGGGGGGCCGGTTCAGGTCGGTTTCTACGAGATCATCAGGACGCTGGGGAAGGGAAACTTCGCTGTAGTTAAACTGGCTTGTCACAAAGTCACAAAAACCCAGGTGCGTAATTACGCATGCATAATGCATATGAAACATTTCTTCCCTACACCATAACATCTCCAATATTCAACTCCACCTCTATATTCATGTTTGGGCCTTATACAGTTTGTTAACATAGAGTGATTTCATACTGTTAGTGACAGAATGGGAAACATGGTTTCAGAGCATTTCATATTATTCTGTACATAAATCCGAGACAGTGTGATATGTTACTTTTCGTATGGTATGTATTAATTTGTGGATGTCCATCATCCATGTCGTATGATATGTTGGGAATTACAATTTGTATGATATGTTACGAATTTGCAAAACATACAATATGTTACGAATTTGCTAAACGTATGAAATGTTATGAATCCCAATTTGTTGTAGCTAACATTAGCTAGGTGGTTAACGTTAGCTAGGCTAGGGGTCGGGGTTAAGCCTAGGAGTCAGGTTAAAGTGTTAAATGGACACTTCTGGATATCTACTTACCAGAGTCAGATTAACTCGTGGAAACCATTTTTATGTCTCTGCGTGCAGTTTGAAGGAAGCTGCTAACTAGTGCTAGCGTTAGCACAATGACTGGAAGTCTATGGTTATCTTCTAGCAGCAAATACCCATAGACTTCCAGTCATTGTGTTATGCTAGTTAGCATTGGCTCTAAAAATGACCTCTTACTTACTTCATACTGGACACAGAGACATACAAATGGAATCCACAAGTTCATCTGACTGGGGAAGTGGATAAAGGGCCTCTGACAAAATCCCAAAGTATCATATCATACTGTAATGAACAGGCAGGGAGCAAGTCTCGAACCCTCGACCTTCAAGCCCGAAGTCCGGCGCGCTATCGACTGTGCCGCAAAAGCATGCTCGTCCGGCAGAATCGATTTCCGCGCTTATAAACCCAGGGTCGTTACAATACTAATTTGAGTGTCCCCGGATTTACATTTACTATGTTACGTCTAGTATATGTGACCAGGCTGAAATGGGACCTTGGCAGCGTCCGAAATGGCACACTATTCCCTGTATATTCACAGTGCACTACTTTTAAACAGGGTCCAGGGCTTTGGTCAAAAGTAGTGCACTATATAGGGGTTAGGGTGCCATTTTGAAATTAACTATCTGCTTTCTGTACACACAGGTGGCCATTAAAATCATTGATAAGAAGAGACTGGAGCCCTCTGACCTGAAGAAGATCTACAGAGAGGTCGAGGTGATGAAGCTCCTCAACCATCCGCACATTATCAAGCTCTATCAGGTAGCTTCTCAACCATCTTCACATTATCAAGCTCTATCAGGTAGCTTCTCAACCATCTGCACATTATCAAGCTCTATCAGGTAGCTTCTCAACCATCCCCACATTATCAAGCTCTATCAGGTAGCTTCTCAACCATCTTCACATTATCAAGCTCTATCAGGTAGCTTCTCAACCATCTTCACATTATCAAGCTCTATCAGGTAGCTTCTCAACCATCTGCACATTATCAAGCTCTATCAGGTAGCTTCTCAACCATCTTCACATTATCAAGCTCTATCAGGTAGCTTCTCAACCATCCCCACATTATCAAGCTCTATCAGGTAGCTTCTCAACCATCTGCACATTATCAAGCTCTATCAGGTAGCTTCTCAACCATCTTCACATTATCAAGCTCTATCAGGTAGCTTCTCAACCATCTTCACATTATCAAGCTCTATCAGGTAGCTTCTCAACCATCTTCACATTATCAAGCTCTATCAGGTAGCTTCTCAACCATCCCCACATTATCAAGCTCTATCAGGTAGCTTCTCAACCATCTTCACATTATCAAGCTCTATCAGGTAGCTTCTCAACCATCTGCACATTATCAGGCTCTATCAGGTAGCTTCTCAACCATCTGCACATTATCAGGCTCTATCAGGAAGCTCCTCAACCATCCCCACATTATCAAGCTCTATCAGGTAGCTTCTCAACCATCTTCACATTATCAAGCTCTATCAGGTAGAGGATAGAGTTGTGGAACTACGCTCTCTCTCTCTCTCTCTCTCTCTGACCCCTCTCTCTCTCTCTGACCCCTCTCTCTCATTCTCTACATGGAGGATTTTGAAAGGTCAGGTTGTTTATCTTGTAATAGGGGTTAAGTGTATGTTTCCCAGCCCTCAGCCCAGCCACCCCCAGCTCTATGAGTCACATGGGGATTTTCAGAATGGAAAATGACGACCCCGTCAACCCTCCCCTATTTCCAATATGGTCTCAAAGCAAATATTTCTTAAAACAGAGAATCTTTTACTTGTTTTTGTAATGGTTTTTAAGGATTCCAATATGGTTCCTGCTGTCATATTCTCACATTACACTTTGGGCACACTCTTCCACAGGCTTACATGTAATAATGACATGGGAAATGTATATTTAAGTTGTATTTATCAGTGAGTGTGCCTCTCTTGTGTCTTGCAGGTCATGGAAACTAAGGACATGTTGTACATGGTGATGGAGTATGCCAGGAACGGAGAGATGTTTGGTAAGTGGGAGGGTATCTGTCAGGGATTTCTTCGTCGTTTGACGATATAGCGAAATCATCGTCGGAAAAAGATGACCAATATGCAGCAGTGTTGATATAGTTAATTTTCAACATTTAATAAACTCAAAGTGAACATACAAAAATAACAAAACGAACTCACGAATTACTGACAGTCCTGTTAGGCTCACATATGCTAAACACGAAACAATCTCCCACAAATACACAGACAAACACACCCAACTAATATAGGACTTCCAATCAAAGGCAACACCAAACAGCTGCCTTCAATTGGAAGTCCACCCCAATTAACTCAACATAGAAATAGATTACCTAGACTAAACATAGAATTACATAAACAAGGAACAGTGCCCAAAAAAACCCGGAATACATAAATCAAATGCCCTTTTTAGAAAAACCACCACCCCTAACCACATAAAACAAATACCCTCTGCCACGTCCTGACCAAACTACAATACCAATTAACCCGTATACTGGCCAGGACATGACAGTATCGCTCTAGAGGTGTCCATGATGCTTGGTGCAATCTCTTAGAACAGTGTGTTTGTGTGTGTGCACATGTGTACTTGATCACTAATTATTTACAATGATTCAATCAAACAATCTGAACCAACCAATCAATTACATTCCTCATTATTCACCCTCTATCCCCTCCTCTCCCATCCTCCCACCCTCTATCCCCTCCTCTCCCTATATCCCACCCTCTATCCCCTCCTCTCCCTACATCCCACCCTCTATCCCCTCCTCTCCCATCCTTCCACCCTCTATCCCCTCCTCTCCCTATATCCCACCCTCTATCCCCTCCTCTCCCTACATCCCACCCTCTATCCCCTCCTCTCCCATCCTTCCACCCTCTATCCCCTCCTCTCCCTATATCCCACCCTCTATCCCCTCTCCCTATATCCCACCCTCTATCCCCTCCTCTCCCTACATCCCACCCTCTATCCCCTCCTCTCCCTACATCCCACCCTCTATCCCCTCCTCTCCCATCCTTCCACCCTCTATCCCCTCCTCTCCCTACATCCCACCCTCTATCCCCTCCTCTCCCTACATCCCACCCTCTATCCCCTCCTCTCCCTACATCCCACCCTCTATCCCCTCCTCTCCCATCCTTCCACCCTCTATCCCCTCCTCTCCCTACATCCCACCCTCTATCCCCTCCTCTCCCATCCTTCCACCCTCTATCCCCTCCTCTCCCTATATCCCACCCTCTATCCCCTCCTCTCCCTACATCCCACCCTCTATCCCCTCCTCTCCCATCCTTCCACCCTCTATCCCCTCCTCTCCCTATATCCCACCCTCTATCCCCTCTCCCTATATCCCACCCTCTATCCCCTCCTCTCCCTACATCCCACCCTCTATCCCCTCCTCTCCCTACATCCCACCCTCTATCCCCTCCTCTCCCATCCTTCCACCCTCTATCCCCTCCTCTCCCATCCCCCCTCTATCCCCTCTCCCTACATCCCACCCTCTATCCCCTCCTCTCCCTACATCCCACCCTCTATCCCCTCCTCTCCCTACATCCCACCCTCTATCCCCTCCTCTCCCTACATCCCACCCTCTATCCCCTCCTCTCCCTACATCCCACCCTCTATCCCCTCCTCTCCCATCCTTCCACCCTCTATCCCCTCCTCTCCCTATATCCCACCCTCTATCCCCTCCTCTCCCTACATCCCACCCTCTATCCCCTCCTCTCCCTACATCCCACCCTCTATCCCCTCCTCTCCCATCCTTCCACCCTCTATCCCCTCCTCTCCCTACATCCCACCCTCTATCCCCTCCTCTCCCATCCTTCCACCCTCTATCCCCTCCTCTCCCTATATCCCACCCTCTATCCCCTCCTCTCCCTATATCCCACCCTCTATCCCCTCCTCTCCCTACATCCCACCCTCTATCCCCTCCTCTCCCATCCTTCCACCCTCTATCCCCTCCTCTCCCATCCCCCCTCTATCCCCTCTCCCTACATCCCACCCTCTATCCCCTCCTCTCCCATCCCCCCTCTATCCCCTCTCCCTACATCCCACCCTCTATCCCCTCCTCTCCCTACATCCCACCCTCTATCCCCTCCTCTCCCATCCCCCCTCTATCCCCTCTCCCTACATCCCACCCTCTATCCCCTCCTCTCCCATCCCCCCTCTATCCCCTCTCCCTACATCCCACCCTCTATCCCCTCCTCTCCCTACATCCCACCCTCTATCCCCTCCTCTCCCATCCCCCCTCTATCCCCTCTCCCTACATCCCACCCTCTATCCCCTCCTCTCCCATCCACCCACCCTCTATCCCCTCTCCCTACATCCCACCCTCTTTCTGTAGACTACCTGTTGTCGTTGGGGCGGCTGAGTGAGAGTGAGGCTCGCAGGAAGTTCTGTCAGATCCTGTCAGCAGTGGACTACTGCCACAGCAACCACATCGTCCACAGAGACCTGAAGGCTGAGAACCTTCTGCTAGACTCCAACATGGACATCAAAGTAGCAGGTACAGGCAGAAAGGAGAGGTTCGGAAATCAATCAACCTTGAATCACAGAAAGATGGATGTTTAAAAAACAGGCCAAATAGAATTGCTTTAGACAGTAATTAAGCTACAGTGCATTCGGAAAGTATTCAGACCCAAAGACTTTTTCCACATTTTGTTACTTTATAGCCTTATTCTAAAATTAATAAAATCGTTTTTTTCCCTCATCAATCCAAAATGTAAATAAGGTATATCTGTTTTTATTTGTAATAAATTTGCTAAAATTTCTAAAAACATGTTTTCACTTTGTCATTATGGGGTATTGTGTGTAGATTGATGAGGGGGAAAAAATATTTGATCAATTTTAGAATAAGGCTGTAATGTAACAAAATATAGATAAAGTCAAGGGGTCTGAATACTTTCCGAATGCCCTGTATATTATATAATATTTTTTTAGATTCTATTAAAGGTGGTGGTTTAAAAAATGTAAACAATTATTCACCTACAGTATGGTTGCTATGGTGTCCCTTGTCATGTGCATATGTGTCCTATGATATGAATGAGAATGTTCCAGAGGATTCACGAGGGCTTTAGGCAGGGCTTTTCAATTCCGGTCCTAGTGGGCCTAAACATCTCTGTTTTTTGTTTCTACCTGGTAGTTAATTGCACTCACCTGGTGTCCCAGGTCTGAATCAGTCCCTGATTAGAAGGAGAGGATGAAAAACAGAAGTATTTTGGCTTTCCAGGACCGGAATTGAACAGCTCTGGCTTTAGGGATAGTATCTTCTGATATTAATGGACTTTTTCCTCTCCCTCCCTGTAGACTTTGGTTTTGGGAACTTCTTCAGTGAAGGACAATTTCTGTCCACCTGGTGTGGGTCCCCTCCCTATGCCGCTCCAGAGGTGTTTGAGGGGATTGAGTACGAGGG